>NW_028269943.1:0-67867 GCF_054644295.1 Miniopterus natalensis
ATTGACCTCATGTTCTCCATGAAAACCTTACATTTCCAAGTGACCTGAAGTAGGACTTTCACAAAAAGATGTGTTTGCGTGTCTGTGGTTTAGGCAGCTCTAAGTAGTGTATTCAGTGCTGGAGAGTAACACACTGTACAGAATTTACACAGCGTTTTGAGAGCACAACATGCTTCAAGCTGAAACTGCTACAAGGTGTGTGTAGCATGCAGAAAGAAGCTTGTCATTTCAAAGAAAGAAGTGGAAACCAAAATGCAGGTAGTGAAATGAGCACACCAGTCTGGAAGATGTGCATGTGGACAGTTTCAAGCAGCAGCTCTTTGTGGACACTTGGAGACAGCGCTGTGAAAAAATTTCGTACGAAGCGGGATTTGGCCAAAGTTGAAAGGCCTTCCAAAACCAACCCTAAAGAACTGAGCCAAACAATGAATGTTGCAACAAGCTCCTGCAGGAAAGGTGCTTCTATGAGACAAGCCCCGAGCAGGTAGCTACATTCTGCACAGTACAAAATGCAAATGAATTCCAGGCTGAAAACTCACTCCAGAAGGATGAAATGCATGTGTTTCTCTCTGAAAGAACACTCTGCCACTAGGCTTTTGCTTGCTCCTTCAAAGTCTTTGTAGAAACATGTGTTTTCACTGCTGGAATACGTTTTGGGATGCATTGTTTCAATCCCTTGCAAGCCTCATGTTGTTTCTTACACAATGTGGAAAAGCAAGGACTATATGTTTCCCAATCACTTGAAATCCAGGAAAACGCACACTACATCACTCTTGCTCAAACACGATCTTTCTCCTAATGTGTTGAGAACATTCAAGAAACCAGAAAAGAAGGGTATTTTGATGTGAATTTCAGATGGCTATGTACAAAAGGACATTTCTACTGGTTGCAGAGTGCAAAACCATGATTGACCTCATGTTCTCCATGAAAACCTTACATTTCCAAGTGGCCTGAAGTAGGACTTTCACAAAAAGATGTGTTTGCGTGTCTGTGGTTTAGGCAGCTCTAAGTAGTGTATTCAGTGCTGGAGAGTAACACACTGTACAGAATTTACACAGCGTTTTGAGAGCACAACATGCTTCAAGCTGAAACTGCTACAAGGTGTGTGTAGCATGCAGAAAGAAGGCTTGTCATTTCAAAGAAAGAAGTGGAAACCAAAATGCAGGTAGTGAAATGAGCACACCAGTCTGGAAGATGTGCATGTGGACAGTTTCAAGCAGCAGCTCTTTGTGGACACTTGGAGACAGCGCTGTGAAAAAATTTCGTACGAAGCGGGATTTGGCCAAAGTTGAAAGGCCTTCCAAAACCAACCCTAAAGAACTGAGCCAAACAATGAATGTTGCAACAAGCTCCTGCAGGAAAGGTGCTTCTATGAGACAAGCCCCGAGCAGGTAGCTACATTCTGCACAGTACAAAATGCAAATGAATTCCAGGCTGAAAACTCACTCCAGAAGGATGAAATGCATGTGTTTCTCTCTGAAAGAACACTCTGCCACTAGGCTTTTGCTTGCTCCTTCAAAGTCTTTGTAGAAACATGTGTTTTCACTGCTGGAATACGTTTTGGGATGCATTGTTTCAATCCCTTGCAAGCCTCATGTTGTTTCTTACACAATGTGGAAAAGCAAGGACTATATGTTTCCCAAATCACTTGAAATCAGGAAAACGCACACTACATCACTCTTGCTCAAACACGATCTTTCTCCTAATGTGTTGAGAACATTCAAGAAACCAGAAAAGAAGGGTATTTTGATGTGAATTTCAGATGGCTATGTACAAAAGGACATTTCTACTGGTTGCAGAGTGCAAAACCATGATTGACCTCATGTTCTCCATGAAAACCTTACATTTCCAAGTGGCCTGAAGTAGGACTTTCACAAAAAGATGTGTTTGCGTGTCTGTGGTTTAGGCAGCTCTAAGTAGTGTATTCAGTGCTGGAGAGTAACACACTGTACAGAATTTACACAGCGTTTTGAGAGCACAACATGCTTCAAGCTGAAACTGCTACAAGGTGTGTGTAGCATGCAGAAAGAAGGCTTGTCATTTCAAAGAAAGAAGTGGAAACCAAAATGCAGGTAGTGAAATGAGCACACCAGTCTGGAAGATGTGCATGTGGACAGTTTCAAGCAGCAGCTCTTTGTGGACACTTGGAGACAGCGCTGTGAAAAAATTTCGTACGAAGCGGGATTTGGCCAAAGTTGAAAGGCCTTCCAAAACCAACCCTAAAGAACTGAGCCAAACAATGAATGTTGCAACAAGCTCCTGCAGGAAAGGTGCTTCTATGAGACAAGCCCCGAGCAGGTAGCTACATTCTGCACAGTACAAAATGCAAATGAATTCCAGGCTGAAAACTCACTCCAGAAGGATGAAATGCATGTGTTTCTCTCTGAAAGAACACTCTGCCACTAGGCTTTTGCTTGCTCCTTCAAAGTCTTTGTAGAAACATGTGTTTTCACTGCTGGAATACGTTTTGGGATGCATTGTTTCAATCCCTTGCAAGCCTCATGTTGTTTCTTACACAATGTGGAAAAGCAAGGACTATATGTTTCCCAAATCACTTGAAATCCAGGAAAACGCACACTACATCACTCTTGCTCAAACACGATCTTTCTCCTAATGTGTTGAGAACATTCAAGAAACCAGAAAAGAAGGGTATTTTGATGTGAATTTCAGATGGCTATGTACAAAAGGACATTTCTACTGGTTGCAGAGTGCAAAACCATGATTGACCTCATGTTCTCCATGAAAACCTTACATTTCCAAGTGGCCTGAAGTAGGACTTTCACAAAAAGATGTGTTTGCGTGTCTGTGGTTTAGGCAGCTCTAAGTAGTGTATTCAGTGCTGGAGAGTAACACACTGTACAGAATTTACACAGCGTTTTGAGAGCACAACATGCTTCAAGCTGAAACTGCTACAAGGTGTGTGTAGCATGCAGAAAGAAGGCTTGTCATTTCAAAGAAAGAAGTGGAAACCAAAATGCAGGTAGTGAAATGAGCACACCAGTCTGGAAGATGTGCATGTGGACAGTTTCAAGCAGCAGCTCTTTGTGGACACTTGGAGACAGCGCTGTGAAAAAATTTCGTACGAAGCGGGATTTGGCCAAAGTTGAAAGGCCTTCCAAAACCAACCCTAAAGAACTGAGCCAAACAATGAATGTTGCAACAAGCTCCTGCAGGAAAGGTGCTTCTATGAGACAAGCCCCGAGCAGGTAGCTACATTCTGCACAGTACAAAATGCAAATGAATTCCAGGCTGAAAACTCACTCCAGAAGGATGAAATGCATGTGTTTCTCTCTGAAAGAACACTCTGCCACTAGGCTTTTGCTTGCTCCTTCAAAGTCTTTGTAGAAACATGTGTTTTCACTGCTGGAATACGTTTTGGGATGCATTGTTTCAATCCCTTGCAAGCCTCATGTTGTTTCTTACACAATGTGGAAAAGCAAGGACTATATGTTTCCCAAATCACTTGAAATCCAGGAAAACGCACACTACATCACTCTTGCTCAAACACGATCTTTCTCCTAATGTGTTGAGAACATTCAAGAAACCAGAAAAGAAGGGTATTTTGATGTGAATTTCAGAGGGCTATGTACAAAAGGACATTTCTACTGGTTGCAGAGTGCAAAACCATGATTGACCTCATGTTCTCCATGAAAACCTTACATTTCCAAGTGACCTGAAGTAGGACTTTCACAAAAAGATGTGTTTGCGTGTCTGTGGTTTAGGCAGCTCTAAGTAGTGTATTCAGTGCTGGAGAGTAACACACTGTACAGAATTTACACAGCGTTTTGAGAGCACAACATGCTTCAAGCTGAAACTGCTACAAGGTGTGTGTAGCATGCAGAAAGAAGGCTTGTCATTTCAAAGAAAGAAGTGGAAACCAAAATGCAGGTAGTGAAATGAGCACACCAGTCTGGAAGATGTGCATGTGGACAGTTTCAAGCAGCAGCTCTTTGTGGACACTTGGAGACAGCGCTGTGAAAAAATTTCGTACGAAGCGGGATTTGGCCAAAGTTGAAAGGCCTTCCAAAACCAACCCTAAAGAACTGAGCCAAACAATGAATGTTGCAACAAGCTCCTGCAGGAAAGGTGCTTCTATGAGACAAGCCCCGAGCAGGTAGCTACATTCTGCACAGTACAAAATGCAAATGAATTCCAGGCTGAAAACTCACTCCAGAAGGATGAAATGCATGTGTTTCTCTCTGAAAGAACACTCTGCCACTAGGCTTTTGCTTGCTCCTTCAAAGTCTTTGTAGAAACATGTGTTTTCACTGCTGGAATACGTTTTGGGATGCATTGTTTCAATCCCTTGCAAGCCTCATGTTGTTTCTTACACAATGTGGAAAAGCAAGGACTATATGTTTCCCAAATCACTTGAAATCCAGGAAAACGCACACTACATCACTCTTGCTCAAACACGATCTTTCTCCTAATGTGTTGAGAACATTCAAGAAACCAGAAAAGAAGGGTATTTTGATGTGAATTTCAGATGGCTATGTACAAAAGGACATTTCTACTGGTTGCAGAGTGCAAAACCATGATTGACCTCATGTTCTCCATGAAAACCTTACATTTCCAAGTGGCCTGAAGTAGGACTTTCACAAAAAGATGTGTTTGCGTGTCTGTGGTTTAGGCAGCTCTAAGTAGTGTATTCAGTGCTGGAGAGTAACACACTGTACAGAATTTACACAGCGTTTTGAGAGCACAACATGCTTCAAGCTGAAACTGCTACAAGGTGTGTGTAGCATGCAGAAAGAAGGCTTGTCATTTCAAAGAAAGAAGTGGAAACCAAAATGCAGGTAGTGAAATGAGCACACCAGTCTGGAAGATGTGCATGTGGACAGTTTCAAGCAGCAGCTCTTTGTGGACACTTGGAGACAGCGCTGTGAAAAAATTTCGTACGAAGCGGGATTTGGCCAAAGTTGAAAGGCCTTCCAAAACCAACCCTAAAGAACTGAGCCAAACAATGAATGTTGCAACAAGCTCCTGCAGGAAAGGTGCTTCTATGAGACAAGCCCCGAGCAGGTAGCTACATTCTGCACAGTACAAAATGCAAATGAATTCCAGGCTGAAAACTCACTCCAGAAGGATGAAATGCATGTGTTTCTCTCTGAAAGAACACTCTGCCACTAGGCTTTTGCTTGCTCCTTCAAAGTCTTTGTAGAAACATGTGTTTTCACTGCTGGAATACGTTTTGGGATGCATTGTTTCAATCCCTTGCAAGCCTCATGTTGTTTCTTACACAATGTGGAAAAGCAAGGACTATATGTTTCCCAAATCACTTGAAATCCAGGAAAACGCACACTACATCACTCTTGCTCAAACACGATCTTTCTCCTAATGTGTTGAGAACATTCAAGAAACCAGAAAAGAAGGGTATTTTGATGTGAATTTCAGATGGCTATGTACAAAAGGACATTTCTACTGGTTGCAGAGTGCAAAACCATGATTGACCTCATGTTCTCCATGAAAACCTTACATTTCCAAGTGACCTGAAGTAGGACTTTCACAAAAAGATGTGTTTGCGTGTCTGTGGTTTAGGCAGCTCTAAGTAGTGTATTCAGTGCTGGAGAGTAACACACTGTACAGAATTTACACAGCGTTTTGAGAGCACAACATGCTTCAAGCTGAAACTGCTACAAGGTGTGTGTAGCATGCAGAAAGAAGGCTTGTCATTTCAAAGAAAGAAGTGGAAACCAAAATGCAGGTAGTGAAATGAGCACACCAGTCTGGAAGATGTGCATGTGGACAGTTTCAAGCAGCAGCTCTTTGTGGACACTTGGAGACAGCGCTGTGAAAAAATTTCGTACGAAGCGGGATTTGGCCAAAGTTGAAAGGCCTTCCAAAACCAACCCTAAAGAACTGAGCCAAACAATGAATGTTGCAACAAGCTCCTGCAGGAAAGGTGCTTCTATGAGACAAGCCCCGAGCAGGTAGCTACATTCTGCACAGTACAAAATGCAAATGAATTCCAGGCTGAAAACTCACTCCAGAAGGATGAAATGCATGTGTTTCTCTCTGAAAGAACACTCTGCCACTAGGCTTTTGCTTGCTCCTTCAAAGTCTTTGTAGAAACATGTGTTTTCACTGCTGGAATACGTTTTGGGATGCATTGTTTCAATCCCTTGCAAGCCTCATGTTGTTTCTTACACAATGTGGAAAAGCAAGGACTATATGTTTCCCAAATCACTTGAAATCCAGGAAAACGCACACTACATCACTCTTGCTCAAACACGATCTTTCTCCTAATGTGTTGAGAACATTCAAGAAACCAGAAAAGAAGGGTATTTTGATGTGAATTTCAGATGGCTATGTACAAAAGGACATTTCTACTGGTTGCAGAGTGCAAAACCATGATTGACCTCATGTTCTCCATGAAAACCTTACATTTCCAAGTGGCCTGAAGTAGGACTTTCACAAAAAGATGTGTTTGCGTGTCTGTGGTTTAGGCAGCTCTAAGTAGTGTATTCAGTGCTGGAGAGTAACACACTGTACAGAATTTACACAGCGTTTTGAGAGCACAACATGCTTCAAGCTGAAACTGCTACAAGGTGTGTGTAGCATGCAGAAAGAAGGCTTGTCATTTCAAAGAAAGAAGTGGAAACCAAAATGCAGGTAGTGAAATGAGCACACCAGTCTGGAAGATGTGCATGTGGACAGTTTCAAGCAGCAGCTCTTTGTGGACACTTGGAGACAGCGCTGTGAAAAAATTTCGTACGAAGCGGGATTTGGCCAAAGTTGAAAGGCCTTCCAAAACCAACCCTAAAGAACTGAGCCAAACAATGAATGTTGCAACAAGCTCCTGCAGGAAAGGTGCTTCTATGAGACAAGCCCCGAGCAGGTAGCTACATTCTGCACAGTACAAAATGCAAATGAATTCCAGGCTGAAAACTCACTCCAGAAGGATGAAATGCATGTGTTTCTCTCTGAAAGAACACTCTGCCACTAGGCTTTTGCTTGCTCCTTCAAAGTCTTTGTAGAAACATGTGTTTTCACTGCTGGAATACGTTTTGGGATGCATTGTTTCAATCCCTTGCAAGCCTCATGTTGTTTCTTACACAATGTGGAAAAGCAAGGACTATATGTTTCCCAAATCACTTGAAATCCAGGAAAACGCACACTACATCACTCTTGCTCAAACACGATCTTTCTCCTAATGTGTTGAGAACATTCAAGAAACCAGAAAAGAAGGGTATTTTGATGTGAATTTCAGATGGCTATGTACAAAAGGACATTTCTACTGGTTGCAGAGTGCAAAACCATGATTGACCTCATGTTCTCCATGAAAACCTTACATTTCCAAGTGGCCTGAAGTAGGACTTTCACAAAAAGATGTGTTTGCGTGTCTGTGGTTTAGGCAGCTCTAAGTAGTGTATTCAGTGCTGGAGAGTAACACACTGTACAGAATTTACACAGCGTTTTGAGAGCACAACATGCTTCAAGCTGAAACTGCTACAAGGTGTGTGTAGCATGCAGAAAGAAGGCTTGTCATTTCAAAGAAAGAAGTGGAAACCAAAATGCAGGTAGTGAAATGAGCACACCAGTCTGGAAGATGTGCATGTGGACAGTTTCAAGCAGCAGCTCTTTGTGGACACTTGGAGACAGCGCTGTGAAAAAATTTCGTACGAAGCGGGATTTGGCCAAAGTTGAAAGGCCTTCCAAAACCAACCCTAAAGAACTGAGCCAAACAATGAATGTTGCAACAAGCTCCTGCAGGAAAGGTGCTTCTATGAGACAAGCCCCGAGCAGGTAGCTACATTCTGCACAGTACAAAATGCAAATGAATTCCAGGCTGAAAACTCACTCCAGAAGGATGAAATGCATGTGTTTCTCTCTGAAAGAACACTCTGCCACTAGGCTTTTGCTTGCTCCTTCAAAGTCTTTGTAGAAACATGTGTTTTCACTGCTGGAATACGTTTTGGGATGCATTGTTTCAATCCCTTGCAAGCCTCATGTTGTTTCTTACACAATGTGGAAAAGCAAGGACTATATGTTTCCCAAATCACTTGAAATCCAGGAAAACGCACACTACATCACTCTTGCTCAAACACGATCTTTCTCCTAATGTGTTGAGAACATTCAAGAAACCAGAAAAGAAGGGTATTTTGATGTGAATTTCAGATGGCTATGTACAAAAGGACATTTCTACTGGTTGCAGAGTGCAAAACCATGATTGACCTCATGTTCTCCATGAAAACCTTACATTTCCAAGTGGCCTGAAGTAGGACTTTCACAAAAAGATGTGTTTGCGTGTCTGTGGTTTAGGCAGCTCTAAGTAGTGTATTCAGTGCTGGAGAGTAACACACTGTACAGAATTTACACAGCGTTTTGAGAGCACAACATGCTTCAAGCTGAAACTGCTACAAGGTGTGTGTAGCATGCAGAAAGAAGGCTTGTCATTTCAAAGAAAGAAGTGGAAACCAAAATGCAGGTAGTGAAATGAGCACACCAGTCTGGAAGATGTGCATGTGGACAGTTTCAAGCAGCAGCTCTTTGTGGACACTTGGAGACAGCGCTGTGAAAAAATTTCGTACGAAGCGGGATTTGGCCAAAGTTGAAAGGCCTTCCAAAACCAACCCTAAAGAACTGAGCCAAACAATGAATGTTGCAACAAGCTCCTGCAGGAAAGGTGCTTCTATGAGACAAGCCCCGAGCAGGTAGCTACATTCTGCACAGTACAAAATGCAAATGAATTCCAGGCTGAAAACTCACTCCAGAAGGATGAAATGCATGTGTTTCTCTCTGAAAGAACACTCTGCCACTAGGCTTTTGCTTGCTCCTTCAAAGTCTTTGTAGAAACATGTGTTTTCACTGCTGGAATACGTTTTGGGATGCATTGTTTCAATCCCTTGCAAGCCTCATGTTGTTTCTTACACAATGTGGAAAAGCAAGGACTATATGTTTCCCAAATCACTTGAAATCCAGGAAAACGCACACTACATCACTCTTGCTCAAACACGATCTTTCTCCTAATGTGTTGAGAACATTCAAGAAACCAGAAAAGAAGGGTATTTTGATGTGAATTTCAGATGGCTATGTACAAAAGGACATTTCTACTGGTTGCAGAGTGCAAAACCATGATTGACCTCATGTTCTCCATGAAAACCTTACATTTCCAAGTGACCTGAAGTAGGACTTTCACAAAAAGATGTGTTTGCGTGTCTGTGGTTTAGGCAGCTCTAAGTAGTGTATTCAGTGCTGGAGAGTAACACACTGTACAGAATTTACACAGCGTTTTGAGAGCACAACATGCTTCAAGCTGAAACTGCTACAAGGTGTGTGTAGCATGCAGAAAGAAGGCTTGTCATTTCAAAGAAAGAAGTGGAAACCAAAATGCAGGTAGTGAAATGAGCACACCAGTCTGGAAGATGTGCATGTGGACAGTTTCAAGCAGCAGCTCTTTGTGGACACTTGGAGACAGCGCTGTGAAAAAATTTCGTACGAAGCGGGATTTGGCCAAAGTTGAAAGGCCTTCCAAAACCAACCCTAAAGAACTGAGCCAAACAATGAATGTTGCAACAAGCTCCTGCAGGAAAGGTGCTTCTATGAGACAAGCCCCGAGCAGGTAGCTACATTCTGCACAGTACAAAATGCAAATGAATTCCAGGCTGAAAACTCACTCCAGAAGGATGAAATGCATGTGTTTCTCTCTGAAAGAACACTCTGCCACTAGGCTTTTGCTTGCTCCTTCAAAGTCTTTGTAGAAACATGTGTTTTCACTGCTGGAATACGTTTTGGGATGCATTGTTTCAATCCCTTGCAAGCCTCATGTTGTTTCTTACACAATGTGGAAAAGCAAGGACTATATGTTTCCCAAATCACTTGAAATCCAGGAAAACGCACACTACATCACTCTTGCTCAAACACGATCTTTCTCCTAATGTGTTGAGAACATTCAAGAAACCAGAAAAGAAGGGTATTTTGATGTGAATTTCAGATGGCTATGTACAAAAGGACATTTCTACTGGTTGCAGAGTGCAAAACCATGATTGACCTCATGTTCTCCATGAAAACCTTACATTTCCAAGTGGCCTGAAGTAGGACTTTCACAAAAAGATGTGTTTGCGTGTCTGTGGTTTAGGCAGCTCTAAGTAGTGTATTCAGTGCTGGAGAGTAACACACTGTACAGAATTTACACAGCGTTTTGAGAGCACAACATGCTTCAAGCTGAAACTGCTACAAGGTGTGTGTAGCATGCAGAAAGAAGGCTTGTCATTTCAAAGAAAGAAGTGGAAACCAAAATGCAGGTAGTGAAATGAGCACACCAGTCTGGAAGATGTGCATGTGGACAGTTTCAAGCAGCAGCTCTTTGTGGACACTTGGAGACAGCGCTGTGAAAAAATTTCGTACGAAGCGGGATTTGGCCAAAGTTGAAAGGCCTTCCAAAACCAACCCTAAAGAACTGAGCCAAACAATGAATGTTGCAACAAGCTCCTGCAGGAAAGGTGCTTCTATGAGACAAGCCCCGAGCAGGTAGCTACATTCTGCACAGTACAAAATGCAAATGAATTCCAGGCTGAAAACTCACTCCAGAAGGATGAAATGCATGTGTTTCTCTCTGAAAGAACACTCTGCCACTAGGCTTTTGCTTGCTCCTTCAAAGTCTTTGTAGAAACATGTGTTTTCACTGCTGGAATACGTTTTGGGATGCATTGTTTCAATCCCTTGCAAGCCTCATGTTGTTTCTTACACAATGTGGAAAAGCAAGGACTATATGTTTCCCAAATCACTTGAAATCCAGGAAAACGCACACTACATCACTCTTGCTCAAACACGATCTTTCTCCTAATGTGTTGAGAACATTCAAGAAACCAGAAAAGAAGGGTATTTTGATGTGAATTTCAGATGGCTATGTACAAAAGGACATTTCTACTGGTTGCAGAGTGCAAAACCATGATTGACCTCATGTTCTCCATGAAAACCTTACATTTCCAAGTGGCCTGAAGTAGGACTTTCACAAAAAGATGTGTTTGCGTGTCTGTGGTTTAGGCAGCTCTAAGTAGTGTATTCAGTGCTGGAGAGTAACACACTGTACAGAATTTACACAGCGTTTTGAGAGCACAACATGCTTCAAGCTGAAACTGCTACAAGGTGTGTGTAGCATGCAGAAAGAAGGCTTGTCATTTCAAAGAAAGAAGTGGAAACCAAAATGCAGGTAGTGAAATGAGCACACCAGTCTGGAAGATGTGCATGTGGACAGTTTCAAGCAGCAGCTCTTTGTGGACACTTGGAGACAGCGCTGTGAAAAAATTTCGTACGAAGCGGGATTTGGCCAAAGTTGAAAGGCCTTCCAAAACCAACCCTAAAGAACTGAGCCAAACAATGAATGTTGCAACAAGCTCCTGCAGGAAAGGTGCTTCTATGAGACAAGCCCCGAGCAGGTAGCTACATTCTGCACAGTACAAAATGCAAATGAATTCCAGGCTGAAAACTCACTCCAGAAGGATGAAATGCATGTGTTTCTCTCTGAAAGAACACTCTGCCACTAGGCTTTTGCTTGCTCCTTCAAAGTCTTTGTAGAAACATGTGTTTTCACTGCTGGAATACGTTTTGGGATGCATTGTTTCAATCCCTTGCAAGCCTCATGTTGTTTCTTACACAATGTGGAAAAGCAAGGACTATATGTTTCCCAAATCACTTGAAATCCAGGAAAACGCACACTACATCACTCTTGCTCAAACACGATCTTTCTCCTAATGTGTTGAGAACATTCAAGAAACCAGAAAAGAAGGGTATTTTGATGTGAATTTCAGATGGCTATGTACAAAAGGACATTTCTACTGGTTGCAGAGTGCAAAACCATGATTGACCTCATGTTCTCCATGAAAACCTTACATTTCCAAGTGGCCTGAAGTAGGACTTTCACAAAAAGATGTGTTTGCGTGTCTGTGGTTTAGGCAGCTCTAAGTAGTGTATTCAGTGCTGGAGAGTAACACACTGTACAGAATTTACACAGCGTTTTGAGAGCACAACATGCTTCAAGCTGAAACTGCTACAAGGTGTGTGTAGCATGCAGAAAGAAGGCTTGTCATTTCAAAGAAAGAAGTGGAAACCAAAATGCAGGTAGTGAAATGAGCACACCAGTCTGGAAGATGTGCATGTGGACAGTTTCAAGCAGCAGCTCTTTGTGGACACTTGGAGACAGCGCTGTGAAAAAATTTCGTACGAAGCGGGATTTGGCCAAAGTTGAAAGGCCTTCCAAAACCAACCCTAAAGAACTGAGCCAAACAATGAATGTTGCAACAAGCTCCTGCAGGAAAGGTGCTTCTATGAGACAAGCCCCGAGCAGGTAGCTACATTCTGCACAGTACAAAATGCAAATGAATTCCAGGCTGAAAACTCACTCCAGAAGGATGAAATGCATGTGTTTCTCTCTGAAAGAACACTCTGCCACTAGGCTTTTGCTTGCTCCTTCAAAGTCTTTGTAGAAACATGTGTTTTCACTGCTGGAATACGTTTTGGGATGCATTGTTTCAATCCCTTGCAAGCCTCATGTTGTTTCTTACACAATGTGGAAAAGCAAGGACTATATGTTTCCCAAATCACTTGAAATCCAGGAAAACGCACACTACATCACTCTTGCTCAAACACGATCTTTCTCCTAATGTGTTGAGAACATTCAAGAAACCAGAAAAGAAGGGTATTTTGATGTGAATTTCAGATGGCTATGTACAAAAGGACATTTCTACTGGTTGCAGAGTGCAAAACCATGATTGACCTCATGTTCTCCATGAAAACCTTACATTTCCAAGTGACCTGAAGTAGGACTTTCACAAAAAGATGTGTTTGCGTGTCTGTGGTTTAGGCAGCTCTAAGTAGTGTATTCAGTGCTGGAGAGTAACACACTGTACAGAATTTACACAGCGTTTTGAGAGCACAACATGCTTCAAGCTGAAACTGCTACAAGGTGTGTGTAGCATGCAGAAAGAAGGCTTGTCATTTCAAAGAAAGAAGTGGAAACCAAAATGCAGGTAGTGAAATGAGCACACCAGTCTGGAAGATGTGCATGTGGACAGTTTCAAGCAGCAGCTCTTTGTGGACACTTGGAGACAGCGCTGTGAAAAAATTTCGTACGAAGCGGG
Source organism: Miniopterus natalensis (assembly GCF_054644295.1). NCBI lineage: Eukaryota > Metazoa > Chordata > Mammalia > Chiroptera > Miniopteridae > Miniopterus > Miniopterus natalensis. Next base: position 13,080 of record NW_028269943.1, read on the forward strand.
ATTTGGCCAAAGTTGAAAGGCCTTCCAAAACCAACCCTAAAGAACTGAGCCAAACAATGAATGTTGCAACAAGCTCCTGCAGGAAAGGTGCTTCTATGAGACAAGCCCCGAGCAGGTAGCTACATTCTGCACAGTACAAAATGCAAATGAATTCCAGGCTGAAAACTCACTCCAGAAGGATGAAATGCATGTGTTTCTCTCTGAAAGAACACTCTGCCACTAGGCTTTTGCTTGCTCCTTCAAAGTCTTTGTAGAAACATGTGTTTTCACTGCTGGAATACGTTTTGGGATGCATTGTTTCAATCCCTTGCAAGCCTCATGTTGTTTCTTACACAATGTGGAAAAGCAAGGACTATATGTTTCCCAAATCACTTGAAATCCAGGAAAACGCACACTACATCACTCTTGCTCAAACACGATCTTTCTCCTAATGTGTTGAGAACATTCAAGAAACCAGAAAAGAAGGGTATTTTGATGTGAATTTCAGATGGCTATGTACAAAAGGACATTTCTACTGGTTGCAGAGTGCAAAACCATGATTGACCTCATGTTCTCCATGAAAACCTTACATTTCCAAGTGGCCTGAAGTAGGACTTTCACAAAAAGATGTGTTTGCGTGTCTGTGGTTTAGGCAGCTCTAAGTAGTGTATTCAGTGCTGGAGAGTAACACACTGTACAGAATTTACACAGCGTTTTGAGAGCACAACATGCTTCAAGCTGAAACTGCTACAAGGTGTGTGTAGCATGCAGAAAGAAGGCTTGTCATTTCAAAGAAAGAAGTGGAAACCAAAATGCAGGTAGTGAAATGAGCACACCAGTCTGGAAGATGTGCATGTGGACAGTTTCAAGCAGCAGCTCTTTGTGGACACTTGGAGACAGCGCTGTGAAAAAATTTCGTACGAAGCGGGATTTGGCCAAAGTTGAAAGGCCTTCCAAAACCAACCCTAAAGAACTGAGCCAAACAATGAATGTTGCAACAAGCTCCTGCAGGAAAGGTGCTTCTATGAGACAAGCCCCGAGCAGGTAGCTACATTCTGCACAGTACAAAATGCAAATGAATTCCAGGCTGAAAACTCACTCCAGAAGGATGAAATGCATGTGTTTCTCTCTGAAAGAACACTCTGCCACTAGGCTTTTGCTTGCTCCTTCAAAGTCTTTGTAGAAACATGTGTTTTCACTGCTGGAATACGTTTTGGGATGCATTGTTTCAATCCCTTGCAAGCCTCATGTTGTTTCTTACACAATGTGGAAAAGCAAGGACTATATGTTTCCCAAATCACTTGAAATCCAGGAAAACGCACACTACATCACTCTTGCTCAAACACGATCTTTCTCCTAATGTGTTGAGAACATTCAAGAAACCAGAAAAGAAGGGTATTTTGATGTGAATTTCAGATGGCTATGTACAAAAGGACATTTCTACTGGTTGCAGAGTGCAAAACCATGATTGACCTCATGTTCTCCATGAAAACCTTACATTTCCAAGTGGCCTGAAGTAGGACTTTCACAAAAAGATGTGTTTGCGTGTCTGTGGTTTAGGCAGCTCTAAGTAGTGTATTCAGTGCTGGAGAGTAACACACTGTACAGAATTTACACAGCGTTTTGAGAGCACAACATGCTTCAAGCTGAAACTGCTACAAGGTGTGTGTAGCATGCAGAAAGAAGGCTTGTCATTTCAAAGAAAGAAGTGGAAACCAAAATGCAGGTAGTGAAATGAGCACACCAGTCTGGAAGATGTGCATGTGGACAGTTTCAAGCAGCAGCTCTTTGTGGACACTTGGAGACAGCGCTGTGAAAAAATTTCGTACGAAGCGGGATTTGGCCAAAGTTGAAAGGCCTTCCAAAACCAACCCTAAAGAACTGAGCCAAACAATGAATGTTGCAACAAGCTCCTGCAGGAAAGGTGCTTCTATGAGACAAGCCCCGAGCAGGTAGCTACATTCTGCACAGTACAAAATGCAAATGAATTCCAGGCTGAAAACTCACTCCAGAAGGATGAAATGCATGTGTTTCTCTCTGAAAGAACACTCTGCCACTAGGCTTTTGCTTGCTCCTTCAAAGTCTTTGTAGAAACATGTGTTTTCACTGCTGGAATACGTTTTGGGATGCATTGTTTCAATCCCTTGCAAGCCTCATGTTGTTTCTTACACAATGTGGAAAAGCAAGGACTATATGTTTCCCAAATCACTTGAAATCCAGGAAAACGCACACTACATCACTCTTGCTCAAACACGATCTTTCTCCTAATGTGTTGAGAACATTCAAGAAACCAGAAAAGAAGGGTATTTTGATGTGAATTTCAGATGGCTATGTACAAAAGGACATTTCTACTGGTTGCAGAGTGCAAAACCATGATTGACCTCATGTTCTCCATGAAAACCTTACATTTCCAAGTGGCCTGAAGTAGGACTTTCACAAAAAGATGTGTTTGCGTGTCTGTGGTTTAGGCAGCTCTAAGTAGTGTATTCAGTGCTGGAGAGTAACACACTGTACAGAATTTACACAGCGTTTTGAGAGCACAACATGCTTCAAGCTGAAACTGCTACAAGGTGTGTGTAGCATGCAGAAAGAAGGCTTGTCATTTCAAAGAAAGAAGTGGAAACCAAAATGCAGGTAGTGAAATGAGCACACCAGTCTGGAAGATGTGCATGTGGACAGTTTCAAGCAGCAGCTCTTTGTGGACACTTGGAGACAGCGCTGTGAAAAAATTTCGTACGAAGCGGGATTTGGCCAAAGTTGAAAGGCCTTCCAAAACCAACCCTAAAGAACTGAGCCAAACAATGAATGTTGCAACAAGCTCCTGCAGGAAAGGTGCTTCTATGAGACAAGCCCCGAGCAGGTAGCTACATTCTGCACAGTACAAAATGCAAATGAATTCCAGGCTGAAAACTCACTCCAGAAGGATGAAATGCATGTGTTTCTCTCTGAAAGAACACTCTGCCACTAGGCTTTTGCTTGCTCCTTCAAAGTCTTTGTAGAAACATGTGTTTTCACTGCTGGAATACGTTTTGGGATGCATTGTTTCAATCCCTTGCAAGCCTCATGTTGTTTCTTACACAATGTGGAAAAGCAAGGACTATATGTTTCCCAAATCACTTGAAATCCAGGAAAACGCACACTACATCACTCTTGCTCAAACACGATCTTTCTCCTAATGTGTTGAGAACATTCAAGAAACCAGAAAAGAAGGGTATTTTGATGTGAATTTCAGATGGCTATGTACAAAAGGACATTTCTACTGGTTGCAGAGTGCAAAACCATGATTGACCTCATGTTCTCCATGAAAACCTTACATTTCCAAGTGGCCTGAAGTAGGACTTTCACAAAAAGATGTGTTTGCGTGTCTGTGGTTTAGGCAGCTCTAAGTAGTGTATTCAGTGCTGGAGAGTAACACACTGTACAGAATTTACACAGCGTTTTGAGAGCACAACATGCTTCAAGCTGAAACTGCTACAAGGTGTGTGTAGCATGCAGAAAGAAGGCTTGTCATTTCAAAGAAAGAAGTGGAAACCAAAATGCAGCTAGTGAAATGAGCACACCAGTCTGGAAGATGTGCATGTGGACAGTTTCAAGCAGCAGCTCTTTGTGGACACTTGGAGACAGCGCTGTGAAAAAATTTCGTACGAAGCGGGATTTGGCCAAAGTTGAAAGGCCTTCCAAAACCAACCCTAAAGAACTGAGCCAAACAATGAATGTTGCAACAAGCTCCTGCAGGAAAGGTGCTTCTATGAGACAAGCCCCGAGCAGGTAGCTACATTCTGCACAGTACAAAATGCAAATGAATTCCAGGCTGAAAACTCACTCCAGAAGGATGAAATGCATGTGTTTCTCTCTGAAAGAACACTCTGCCACTAGGCTTTTGCTTGCTCCTTCAAAGTCTTTGTAGAAACATGTGTTTTCACTGCTGGAATACGTTTTGGGATGCATTGTTTCAATCCCTTGCAAGCCTCATGTTGTTTCTTACACAATGTGGAAAAGCAAGGACTATATGTTTCCCAAATCACTTGAAATCCAGGAAAACGCACACTACATCACTCTTGCTCAAACACGATCTTTCTCCTAATGTGTTGAGAACATTCAAGAAACCAGAAAAGAAGGGTATTTTGATGTGAATTTCAGATGGCTATGTACAAAAGGACATTTCTACTGGTTGCAGAGTGCAAAACCATGATTGACCTCATGTTCTCCATGAAAACCTTACATTTCCAAGTGGCCTGAAGTAGGACTTTCACAAAAAGATGTGTTTGCGTGTCTGTGGTTTAGGCAGCTCTAAGTAGTGTATTCAGTGCTGGAGAGTAACACACTGTACAGAATTTACACAGCGTTTTGAGAGCACAACATGCTTCAAGCTGAAACTGCTACAAGGTGTGTGTAGCATGCAGAAAGAAGGCTTGTCATTTCAAAGAAAGAAGTGGAAACCAAAATGCAGGTAGTGAAATGAGCACACCAGTCTGGAAGATGTGCATGTGGACAGTTTCAAGCAGCAGCTCTTTGTGGACACTTGGAGACAGCGCTGTGAAAAAATTTCGTACGAAGCGGGATTTGGCCAAAGTTGAAAGGCCTTCCAAAACCAACCCTAAAGAACTGAGCCAAACAATGAATGTTGCAACAAGCTCCTGCAGGAAAGGTGCTTCTATGAGACAAGCCCCGAGCAGGTAGCTACATTCTGCACAGTACAAAATGCAAATGAATTCCAGGCTGAAAACTCACTCCAGAAGGATGAAATGCATGTGTTTCTCTCTGAAAGAACACTCTGCCACTAGGCTTTTGCTTGCTCCTTCAAAGTCTTTGTAGAAACATGTGTTTTCACTGCTGGAATACGTTTTGGGATGCATTGTTTCAATCCCTTGCAAGCCTCATGTTGTTTCTTACACAATGTGGAAAAGCAAGGACTATATGTTTCCCAAATCACTTGAAATCCAGGAAAACGCACACTACATCACTCTTGCTCAAACACGATCTTTCTCCTAATGTGTTGAGAACATTCAAGAAACCAGAAAAGAAGGGTATTTTGATGTGAATTTCAGATGGCTATGTACAAAAGGACATTTCTACTGGTTGCAGAGTGCAAAACCATGATTGACCTCATGTTCTCCATGAAAACCTTACATTTCCAAGTGACCTGAAGTAGGACTTTCACAAAAAGATGTGTTTGCGTGTCTGTGGTTTAGGCAGCTCTAAGTAGTGTATTCAGTGCTGGAGAGTAACACACTGTACAGAATTTACACAGCGTTTTGAGAGCACAACATGCTTCAAGCTGAAACTGCTACAAGGTGTGTGTAGCATGCAGAAAGAAGGCTTGTCATTTCAAAGAAAGAAGTGGAAACCAAAATGCAGGTAGTGAAATGAGCACACCAGTCTGGAAGATGTGCATGTGGACAGTTTCAAGCAGCAGCTCTTTGTGGACACTTGGAGACAGCGCTGTGAAAAAATTTCGTACGAAGCGGGATTTGGCCAAAGTTGAAAGACCTTCCAAAACCAACCCTAAAGGACTGAGCCAAACAATGAATGTTGCAACAAGCTCCTGCAGGAAAGGTGCTTCTATGAGACAAGCCCCGAGCAGGTAGCTACATTCTGCACAGTACAAAATGCAAATGAATTCCAGGCTGAAAACTCACTCCAGAAGGATGAAATGCATGTGTTTCTCTCTGAAAGAACACTCTGCCACTAGGCTTTTGCTTGCTCCTTCAAAGTCTTTGTAGAAACATGTGTTTTCACTGCTGGAATACGTTTTGGGATGCATTGTTTCAATCCCTTGCAAGCCTCATGTTGTTTCTTACACAATGTGGAAAAGCAAGGACTATATGTTTCCCAAATCACTTGAAATCCAGGAAAACGCACACTACATCACTCTTGCTCAAACACGATCTTTCTCCTAATGTGTTGAGAACATTCAAGAAACCAGAAAAGAAGGGTATTTTGATGTGAATTTCAGATGGCTATGTACAAAAGGACATTTCTACTGGTTGCAGAGTGCAAAACCATGATTGACCTCATGTTCTCCATGAAAACCTTACATTTCCAAGTGACCTGAAGTAGGACTTTCACAAAAAGATGTGTTTGCGTGTCTGTGGTTTAGGCAGCTCTAAGTAGTGTATTCAGTGCTGGAGAGTAACACACTGTACAGAATTTACACAGCGTTTTGAGAGCACAACATGCTTCAAGCTGAAACTGCTACAAGGTGTGTGTAGCATGCAGAAAGAAGGCTTGTCATTTCAAAGAAAGAAGTGGAAACCAAAATGCAGGTAGTGAAATGAGCACACCAGTCTGGAAGATGTGCATGTGGACAGTTTCAAGCAGCAGCTCTTTGTGGACACTTGGAGACAGCGCTGTGAAAAAATTTCGTACGAAGCGGGATTTGGCCAAAGTTGAAAGGCCTTCCAAAACCAACCCTAAAGAACTGAGCCAAACAATGAATGTTGCAACAAGCTCCTGCAGGAAAGGTGCTTCTATGAGACAAGCCCCGAGCAGGTAGCTACATTCTGCACAGTACAAAATGCAAATGAATTCCAGGCTGAAAACTCACTCCAGAAGGATGAAATGCATGTGTTTCTCTCTGAAAGAACACTCTGCCACTAGGCTTTTGCTTGCTCCTTCAAAGTCTTTGTAGAAACATGTGTTTTCACTGCTGGAATACGTTTTGGGATGCATTGTTTCAATCCCTTGCAAGCCTCATGTTGTTTCTTACACAATGTGGAAAAGCAAGGACTATATGTTTCCCAAATCACTTGAAATCCAGGAAAACGCACACTACATCACTCTTGCTCAAACACGATCTTTCTCCTAATGTGTTGAGAACATTCAAGAAACCAGAAAAGAAGGGTATTTTGATGTGAATTTCAGATGGCTATGTACAAAAGGACATTTCTACTGGTTGCAGAGTGCAAAACCATGATTGACCTCATGTTCTCCATGAAAACCTTACATTTCCAAGTGGCCTGAAGTAGGACTTTCACAAAAAGATGTGTTTGCGTGTCTGTGGTTTAGGCAGCTCTAAGTAGTGTATTCAGTGCTGGAGAGTAACACACTGTACAGAATTTACACAGCGTTTTGAGAGCACAACATGCTTCAAGCTGAAACTGCTACAAGGTGTGTGTAGCATGCAGAAAGAAGGCTTGTCATTTCAAAGAAAGAAGTGGAAACCAAAATGCAGGTAGTGAAATGAGCACACCAGTCTGGAAGATGTGCATGTGGACAGTTTCAAGCAGCAGCTCTTTGTGGACACTTGGAGACAGCGCTGTGAAAAAATTTCGTACGAAGCGGGATTTGGCCAAAGTTGAAAGGCCTTCCAAAACCAACCCTAAAGAACTGAGCCAAACAATGAATGTTGCAACAAGCTCCTGCAGGAAAGGTGCTTCTATGAGACAAGCCCCGAGCAGGTAGCTACATTCTGCACAGTACAAAATGCAAATGAATTCCAGGCTGAAAACTCACTCCAGAAGGATGAAATGCATGTGTTTCTCTCTGAAAGAACACTCTGCCACTAGGCTTTTGCTTGCTCCTTCAAAGTCTTTGTAGAAACATGTGTTTTCACTGCTGGAATACGTTTTGGGATGCATTGTTTCAATCCCTTGCAAGCCTCATGTTGTTTCTTACACAATGTGGAAAAGCAAGGACTATATGTTTCCCAAATCACTTGAAATCCAGGAAAACGCACACTACATCACTCTTGCTCAAACACGATCTTTCTCCTAATGTGTTGAGAACATTCAAGAAACCAGAAAAGAAGGGTATTTTGATGTGAATTTCAGATGGCTATGTACAAAAGGACATTTCTACTGGTTGCAGAGTGCAAAACCATGATTGACCTCATGTTCTCCATGAAAACCTTACATTTCCAAGTGGCCTGAAGTAGGACTTTCACAAAAAGATGTGTTTGCGTGTCTGTGGTTTAGGCAGCTCTAAGTAGTGTATTCAGTGCTGGAGAGTAACACACTGTACAGAATTTACACAGCGTTTTGAGAGCACAACATGCTTCAAGCTGAAACTGCTACAAGGTGTGTGTAGCATGCAGAAAGAAGGCTTGTCATTTCAAAGAAAGAAGTGGAAACCAAAATGCAGGTAGTGAAATGAGCACACCAGTCTGGAAGATGTGCATGTGGACAGTTTCAAGCAGCAGCTCTTTGTGGACACTTGGAGACAGCGCTGTGAAAAAATTTCGTACGAAGCGGGATTTGGCCAAAGTTGAAAGGCCTTCCAAAACCAACCCTAAAGAACTGAGCCAAACAATGAATGTTGCAACAAGCTCCTGCAGGAAAGGTGCTTCTATGAGACAAGCCCCGAGCAGGTAGCTACATTCTGCACAGTACAAAATGCAAATGAATTCCAGGCTGAAAACTCACTCCAGAAGGATGAAATGCATGTGTTTCTCTCTGAAAGAACACTCTGCCACTAGGCTTTTGCTTGCTCCTTCAAAGTCTTTGTAGAAACATGTGTTTTCACTGCTGGAATACGTTTTGGGATGCATTGTTTCAATCCCTTGCAAGCCTCATGTTGTTTCTTACACAATGTGGAAAAGCAAGGACTATATGTTTCCCAAATCACTTGAAATCCAGGAAAACGCACACTACATCACTCTTGCTCAAACACGATCTTTCTCCTAATGTGTTGAGAACATTCAAGAAACCAGAAAAGAAGGGTATTTTGATGTGAATTTCAGATGGCTATGTACAAAAGGACATTTCTACTGGTTGCAGAGTGCAAAACCATGATTGACCTCATGTTCTCCATGAAAACCTTACATTTCCAAGTGGCCTGAAGTAGGAGTTTCACAAAAAGATGTGTTTGCGTGTCTGTGGTTTAGGCAGCTCTAAGTAGTGTATTCAGTGCTGGAGAGTAACACACTGTACAGAATTTACACAGCGTTTTGAGAGCACAACATGCTTCAAGCTGAAACTGCTACAAGGTGTGTGTAGCATGCAGAAAGAAGGCTTGTCATTTCAAAGAAAGAAGTGGAAACCAAAATGCAGGTAGTGAAATGAGCACACCAGTCTGGAAGATGTGCATGTGGACAGTTTCAAGCAGCAGCTCTTTGTGGACACTTGGAGACAGCGCTGTGAAAAAATTTCGTACGAAGCGGGATTTGGCCAAAGTTGAAAGGCCTTCCAAAACCAACCCTAAAGAACTGAGCCAAACAATGAATGTTGCAACAAGCTCCTGCAGGAAAGGTGCTTCTATGAGACAAGCCCCGAGCAGGTAGCTACATTCTGCACAGTACAAAATGCAAATGAATTCCAGGCTGAAAACTCACTCCAGAAGGATGAAATGCATGTGTTTCTCTCTGAAAGAACACTCTGCCACTAGGCTTTTGCTTGCTCCTTCAAAGTCTTTGTAGAAACATGTGTTTTCCCTGCTGGAATACGTTTTGGGATGCATTGTTTCAATCCCTTGCAAGCCTCATGTTGTTTCTTACACAATGTGGAAAAGCAAGGACTATATGTTTCCCAAATCACTTGAAATCCAGGAAAACGCACACTACATCACTCTTGCTCAAACACGATCTTTCTCCTAATGTGTTGAGAACATTCAAGAAACCAGAAAAGAAGGGTATTTTGATGTGAATTTCAGATGGCTATGTACAAAAGGACATTTCTACTGGTTGCAGAGTGCAAAACCATGATTGACCTCATGTTCTCCATGAAAACCTTACATTTCCAAGTGGCCTGAAGTAGGACTTTCACAAAAAGATGTGTTTGCGTGTCTGTGGTTTAGGCAGCTCTAAGTAGTGTATTCAGTGCTGGAGAGTAACACACTGTACAGAATTTACACAGCGTTTTGAGAGCACAACATGCTTCAAGCTGAAACTGCTACAAGGTGTGTGTAGCATGCAGAAAGAAGGCTTGTCATTTCAAAGAAAGAAGTGGAAACCAAAATGCAGGTAGTGAAATGAGCACACCAGTCTGGAAGATGTGCATGTGGACAGTTTCAAGCAGCAGCTCTTTGTGGACACTTGGAGACAGCGCTGTGAAAAAATTTCGTACGAAGCGGGATTTGGCCAAAGTTGAAAGGCCTTCCAAAACCAACCCTAAAGAACTGAGCCAAACAATGAATGTTGCAACAAGCTCCTGCAGGAAAGGTGCTTCTATGAGACAAGCCCCGAGCAGGTAGCTACATTCTGCACAGTACAAAATGCAAATGAATTCCAGGCTGAAAACTCACTCCAGAAGGATGAAATGCATGTGTTTCTCTCTGAAAGAACACTCTGCCACTAGGCTTTTGCTTGCTCCTTCAAAGTCTTTGTAGAAACATGTGTTTTCACTGCTGGAATACGTTTTGGGATGCATTGTTTCAATCCCTTGCAAGCCTCATGTTGTTTCTTACACAATGTGGAAAAGCAAGGACTATATGTTTCCCAAATCACTTGAAATCCAGGAAAACGCACACTACATCACTCTTGCTCAAACACGATCTTTCTCCTAATGTGTTGAGAACATTCAAGAAACCAGAAAAGAAGGGTATTTTGATGTGAATTTCAGATGGCTATGTACAAAAGGACATTTCTACTGGTTGCAGAGTGCAAAACCATGATTGACCTCATGTTCTCCATGAAAACCTTACATTTCCAAGTGGCCTGAAGTAGGACTTTCACAAAAAGATGTGTTTGCGTGTCTGTGGTTTAGGCAGCTCTAAGTAGTGTATTCAGTGCTGGAGAGTAACACACTGTACAGAATTTACACAGCGTTTTGAGAGCACAACATGCTTCAAGCTGAAACTGCTACAAGGTGTGTGTAGCATGCAGAAAGAAGGCTTGTCATTTCAAAGAAAGAAGTGGAAACCAAAATGCAGCTAGTGAAATGAGCACACCAGTCTGGAAGATGTGCATGTGGACAGTTTCAAGCAGCAGCTCTTTGTGGACACTTGGAGACAGCGCTGTGAAAAAATTTCGTACGAAGCGGGATTTGGCCAAAGTTGAAAGACCTTCCAAAACCAACCCTAAAGAACTGAGCCAAACAATGAATGTTGCAACAAGCTCCTGCAGGAAAGGTGCTTCTATGAGACAAGCCCCGAGCAGGTAGCTACATTCTGCACAGTACAAAATGCAAATGAATTCCAGGCTGAAAACTCACTCCAGAAGGATGAAATGCATGTGTTTCTCTCTGAAAGAACACTCTGCCACTAGGCTTTTGCTTGCTCCTTCAAAGTCTTTGTAGAAACATGTGTTTTCACTGCTGGAATACGTTTTGGGATGCATTGTTTCAATCCCTTGCAAGCCTCATGTTGTTTCTTACACAATGTGGAAAAGCAAGGACTATATGTTTCCCAAATCACTTGAAATCCAGGAAAACGCACACTACATCACTCTTGCTCAAACACGATCTTTCTCCTAATGTGTTGAGAACATTCAAGAAACCAGAAAAGAAGGGTATTTTGATGTGAATTTCAGAGGGCTATGTACAAAAGGACATTTCTACTGGTTGCAGAGTGCAAAACCATGATTGACCTCATGTTCTCCATGAAAACCTTACATTTCCAAGTGACCTGAAGTAGGACTTTCACAAAAAGATGTGTTTGCGTGTCTGTGGTTTAGGCAGCTCTAAGTAGTGTATTCAGTGCTGGAGAGTAACACACTGTACAGAATTTACACAGCGTTTTGAGAGCACAACATGCTTCAAGCTGAAACTGCTACAAGGTGTGTGTAGCATGCAGAAAGAAGGCTTGTCATTTCAAAGAAAGAAGTGGAAACCAAAATGCAGCTAGTGAAATGAGCACACCAGTCTGGAAGATGTGCATGTGGACAGTTTCAAGCAGCAGCTCTTTGTGGACACTTGGAGACAGCGCTGTGAAAAAATTTCGTACGAAGCGGGATTTGGCCAAAGTTGAAAGACCTTCCAAAACCAACCCTAAAGAACTGAGCCAAACAATGAATGTTGCAACAAGCTCCTGCAGGAAAGGTGCTTCTATGAGACAAGCCCCGAGCAGGTAGCTACATTCTGCACAGTACAAAATGCAAATGAATTCCAGGCTGAAAACTCACTCCAGAAGGATGAAATGCATGTGTTTCTCTCTGAAAGAACACTCTGCCACTAGGCTTTTGCTTGCTCCTTCAAAGTCTTTGTAGAAACATGTGTTTTCACTGCTGGAATACGTTTTGGGATGCATTGTTTCAATCCCTTGCAAGCCTCATGTTGTTTCTTACACAATGTGGAAAAGCAAGGACTATATGTTTCCCAAATCACTTGAAATCCAGGAAAACGCACACTACATCACTCTTGCTCAAACACGATCTTTCTCCTAATGTGTTGAGAACATTCAAGAAACCAGAAAAGAAGGGTATTTTGATGTGAATTTCAGAGGGCTATGTACAAAAGGACATTTCTACTGGTTGCAGAGTGCAAAACCATGATTGACCTCATGTTCTCCATGAAAACCTTACATTTCCAAGTGACCTGAAGTAGGACTTTCACAAAAAGATGTGTTTGCGTGTCTGTGGTTTAGGCAGCTCTAAGTAGTGTATTCAGTGCTGGAGAGTAACACACTGTACAGAATTTACACAGCGTTTTGAGAGCACAACATGCTTCAAGCTGAAACTGCTACAAGGTGTGTGTAGCATGCAGAAAGAAGGCTTGTCATTTCAAAGAAAGAAGTGGAAACCAAAATGCAGGTAGTGAAATGAGCACACCAGTCTGGAAGATGTGCATGTGGACAGTTTCAAGCAGCAGCTCTTTGTGGACACTTGGAGACAGCGCTGTGAAAAAATTTCGTACGAAGCGGGATTTGGCCAAAGTTGAAAGACCTTCCAAAACCAACCCTAAAGAACTGAGCCAAACAATGAATGTTGCAACAAGCTCCTGCAGGAAAGGTGCTTCTATGAGACAAGCCCCGAGCAGGTAGCTACATTCTGCACAGTACAAAATGCAAATGAATTCCAGGCTGAAAACTCACTCCAGAAGGATGAAATGCATGTGTTTCTCTCTGAAAGAACACTCTGCCACTAGGCTTTTGCTTGCTTCTTCAAAGTCTTTGTAGAAACATGTGTTTTCACTGCTGGAATACGTTTTGGGATGCATTGTTTCAATCCCTTGCAAGCCTCATGTTGTTTCTTACACAATGTGGAAAAGCAAGGACTATATGTTTCCCAAATCACTTGAAATCCAGGAAAACGCACACTACATCACTCTTGCTCAAACACGATCTTTCTCCTAATGTGTTGAGAACATTCAAGAAACCAGAAAAGAAGGGTATTTTGATGTGAATTTCAGATGGCTATGTACAAAAGGACATTTCTACTGGTTGCAGAGTGCAAAACCATGATTGACCTCATGTTCTCCATGAAAACCTTACATTTCCAAGTGACCTGAAGTAGGACTTTCACAAAAAGATGTGTTTGCGTGTCTGTGGTTTAGGCAGCTCTAAGTAGTGTATTCAGTGCTGGAGAGTAACACACTGTACAGAATTTACACAGCGTTTTGAGAGCACAACATGCTTCAAGCTGAAACTGCTACAAGGTGTGTGTAGCATGCAGAAAGAAGGCTTGTCATTTCAAAGAAAGAAGTGGAAACCAAAATGCAGGTAGTGAAATGAGCACACCAGTTTGGAAGATGTGCATGTGGACAGTTTCAAGCAGCAGCTCTTTGTGGACACTTGGAGACAGCGCTGTGAAAAAATTTCGTACGAAGCGGGATTTGGCCAAAGTTGAAAGGCCTTCCAAAACCAACCCTAAAGAACTGAGCCAAACAATGAATGTTGCAACAAGCTCCTGCAGGAAAGGTGCTTCTATGAGACAAGCCCCGAGCAGGTAGCTACATTCTGCACAGTACAAAATGCAAATGAATTCCAGGCTGAAAACTCACTCCAGCAGGATGAAATGCATGTGTTTCTCTCTGAAAGAACACTCTGCCACTAGGCTTTTGCTTGCTCCTTCAAAGTCTTTGTAGAAACATGTGTTTTCACTGCTGGAATACGTTTTGGGATGCATTGTTTCAATCCCTTGCAAGCCTCATGTTGTTTCTTACACAATGTGGAAAAGCAAGGACTATATGTTTCCCAAATCACTTGAAATCCAGGAAAACGCACACTACATCACTCTTGCTCAAACACGATCTTTCTCCTAATGTGTTGAGAACATTCAAGAAACCAGAAAAGAAGGGTATTTTGATGTTAATTTCAGAGGGCTATGTACAAAAGGACATTTCTACTGGTTGCAGAGTGCAAAACCATGATTGACCTCATGTTCTCCATGAAAACCTTACATTTCCAAGTGACCTGAAGTAGGACTTTCACAAAAAGATGTGTTTGCGTGTCTGTGGTTTAGGCAGCTCTAAGTAGTGTATTCAGTGCTGGAGAGTAACACACTGTACAGAATTTACACAGCGTTTTGAGAGCACAACATGCTTCAAGCTGAAACTGCTACAAGGTGTGTGTAGCATGCAGAAAGAAGGCTTGTCATTTCAAAGAAAGAAGTGGAAACCAAAATGCAGGTAGTGAAATGAGCACACCAGTTTGGAAGATGTGCATGTGGACAGTTTCAAGCAGCAGCTCTTTGTGGACACTTGGAGACAGCGCTGTGAAAAAATTTCGTACGAAGCGGGATTTGGCCAAAGTTGAAAGGCCTTCCAAAACCAACCCTAAAGAACTGAGCCAAACAATGAATGTTGCAACAAGCTCCTGCAGGAAAGGTGCTTCTATGAGACAAGCCCCGAGCAGGTAGCTACATTCTGCACAGTACAAAATGCAAATGAATTCCAGGCTGAAAACTCACTCCAGAAGGATGAAATGCATGTGTTTCTCTCTGAAAGAACACTCTGCCACTAGGCTTTTGCTTGCTCCTTCAAAGTCTTTGTAGAAACATGTGTTTTCACTGCTGGAATACGTTTTGGGATGCATTGTTTCAATCCCTTGCAAGCCTCATGTTGTTTCTTACACAATGTGGAAAAGCAAGGACTATATGTTTCCCAAATCACTTGAAATCCAGGAAAACGCACACTACATCACTCTTGCTCAAACACGATCTTTCTCCTAATGTGTTGAGAACATTCAAGAAACCAGAAAAGAAGGGTATTTTGATGTGAATTTCAGAGGGCTATGTACAAAAGGACATTTCTACTGGTTGCAGAGTGCAAAACCATGATTGACCTCATGTTCTCCATGAAAACCTTACATTTCCAAGTGACCTGAAGTAGGACTTTCACAAAAAGATGTGTTTGCGTGTCTGTGGTTTAGGCAGCTCTAAGTAGTGTATTCAGTGCTGGAGAGTAACACACTGTACAGAATTTACACAGCGTTTTGAGAGCACAACATGCTTCAAGCTGAAACTGCTACAAGGTGTGTGTAGCATGCAGAAAGAAGGCTTGTCATTTCAAAGAAAGAAGTGGAAACCAAAATGCAGGTAGTGAAATGAGCACACCAGTTTGGAAGATGTGCATGTGGACAGTTTCAAGCAGCAGCTCTTTGTGGACACTTGGAGACAGCGCTGTGAAAAAATTTCGTACGAAGCGGGATTTGGCCAAAGTTGAAAGGCCTTCCAAAACCAACCCTAAAGAACTGAGCCAAACAATGAATGTTGCAACAAGCTCCTGCAGGAAAGGTGCTTCTATGAGACAAGCCCCGAGCAGGTAGCTACATTCTGCACAGTACAAAATGCAAATGAATTCCAGGCTGAAAACTCACTCCAGAAGGATGAAATGCATGTGTTTCTCTCTGAAAGAACACTCTGCCACTAGGCTTTTGCTTGCTCCTTCAAAGTCTTTGTAGAAACATGTGTTTTCACTGCTGGAATACGTTTTGGGATGCATTGTTTCAATCCCTTGCAAGCCTCATGTTGTTTCTTACACAATGTGGAAAAGCAAGGACTATATGTTTCCCAAATCACTTGAAATCCAGGAAAACGCACACTACATCACTCTTGCTCAAACACGATCTTTCTCCTAATGTGTTGAGAACATTCAAGAAACCAGAAAAGAAGGGTATTTTGATGTGAATTTCAGAGGGCTATGTACAAAAGGACATTTCTACTGGTTGCAGAGTGCAAAACCATGATTGACCTCATGTTCTCCATGAAAACCTTACATTTCCAAGTGACCTGAAGTAGGACTTTCACAAAAAGATGTGTTTGCGTGTCTGTGGTTTAGGCAGCTCTAAGTAGTGTATTCAGTGCTGGAGAGTAACACACTGTACAGAATTTACACAGCGTTTTGAGAGCACAACATGCTTCAAGCTGAAACTGCTACAAGGTGTGTGTAGCATGCAGAAAGAAGGCTTGTCATTTCAAAGAAAGAAGTGGAAACCAAAATGCAGGTAGTGAAATGAGCACACCAGTCTGGAAGATGTGCATGTGGACAGTTTCAAGCAGCAGCTCTTTGTGGACACTTGGAGACAGCGCTGTGAAAAAATTTCGTACGAAGCGGGATTTGGCCAAAGTTGAAAGACCTTCCAAAACCAACCCTAAAGAACTGAGCCAAACAATGAATGTTGCAACAAGCTCCTGCAGGAAAGGTGCTTCTATGAGACAAGCCCCGAGCAGGTAGCTACATTCTGCACAGTACAAAATGCAAATGAATTCCAGGCTGAAAACTCACTCCAGAAGGATGAAATGCATGTGTTTCTCTCTGAAAGAACACTCTGCCACTAGGCTTTTGCTTGCTTCTTCAAAGTCTTTGTAGAAACATGTGTTTTCACTGCTGGAATACGTTTTGGGATGCATTGTTTCAATCCCTTGCAAGCCTCATGTTGTTTCTTACACAATGTGGAAAAGCAAGGACTATATGTTTCCCAAATCACTTGAAATCCAGGAAAACGCACACTACATCACTCTTGCTCAAACACGATCTTTCTCCTAATGTGTTGAGAACATTCAAGAAACCAGAAAAGAAGGGTATTTTGATGTGAATTTCAGATGGCTATGTACAAAAGGACATTTCTACTGGTTGCAGAGTGCAAAACCATGATTGACCTCATGTTCTCCATGAAAACCTTACATTTCCAAGTGACCTGAAGTAGGACTTTCACAAAAAGATGTGTTTGCGTGTCTGTGGTTTAGGCAGCTCTAAGTAGTGTATTCAGTGCTGGAGAGTAACACACTGTACAGAATTTACACAGCGTTTTGAGAGCACAACATGCTTCAAGCTGAAACTGCTACAAGGTGTGTGTAGCATGCAGAAAGAAGGCTTGTCATTTCAAAGAAAGAAGTGGAAACCAAAATGCAGGTAGTGAAATGAGCACACCAGTTTGGAAGATGTGCATGTGGACAGTTTCAAGCAGCAGCTCTTTGTGGACACTTGGAGACAGCGCTGTGAAAAAATTTCGTACGAAGCGGGATTTGGCCAAAGTTGAAAGGCCTTCCAAAACCAACCCTAAAGAACTGAGCCAAACAATGAATGTTGCAACAAGCTCCTGCAGGAAAGGTGCTTCTATGAGACAAGCCCCGAGCAGGTAGCTACATTCTGCACAGTACAAAATGCAAATGAATTCCAGGCTGAAAACTCACTCCAGCAGGATGAAATGCATGTGTTTCTCTCTGAAAGAACACTCTGCCACTAGGCTTTTGCTTGCTCCTTCAAAGTCTTTGTAGAAACATGTGTTTTCACTGCTGGAATACGTTTTGGGATGCATTGTTTCAATCCCTTGCAAGCCTCATGTTGTTTCTTACACAATGTGGAAAAGCAAGGACTATATGTTTCCCAAATCACTTGAAATCCAGGAAAACGCACACTACATCACTCTTGCTCAAACACGATCTTTCTCCTAATGTGTTGAGAACATTCAAGAAACCAGAAAAGAAGGGTATTTTGATGTTAATTTCAGAGGGCTATGTACAAAAGGACATTTCTACTGGTTGCAGAGTGCAAAACCATGATTGACCTCATGTTCTCCATGAAAACCTTACATTTCCAAGTGACCTGAAGTAGGACTTTCACAAAAAGATGTGTTTGCGTGTCTGTGGTTTAGGCAGCTCTAAGTAGTGTATTCAGTGCTGGAGAGTAACACACTGTACAGAATTTACACAGCGTTTTGAGAGCACAACATGCTTCAAGCTGAAACTGCTACAAGGTGTGTGTAGCATGCAGAAAGAAGGCTTGTCATTTCAAAGAAAGAAGTGGAAACCAAAATGCAGGTAGTGAAATGAGCACACCAGTTTGGAAGATGTGCATGTGGACAGTTTCAAGCAGCAGCTCTTTGTGGACACTTGGAGACAGCGCTGTGAAAAAATTTCGTACGAAGCGGGATTTGGCCAAAGTTGAAAGGCCTTCCAAAACCAACCCTAAAGAACTGAGCCAAACAATGAATGTTGCAACAAGCTCCTGCAGGAAAGGTGCTTCTATGAGACAAGCCCCGAGCAGGTAGCTACATTCTGCACAGTACAAAATGCAAATGAATTCCAGGCTGAAAACTCACTCCAGAAGGATGAAATGCATGTGTTTCTCTCTGAAAGAACACTCTGCCACTAGGCTTTTGCTTGCTCCTTCAAAGTCTTTGTAGAAACATGTGTTTTCACTGCTGGAATACGTTTTGGGATGCATTGTTTCAATCCCTTGCAAGCCTCATGTTGTTTCTTACACAATGTGGAAAAGCAAGGACTATATGTTTCCCAAATCACTTGAAATCCAGGAAAACGCACACTACATCACTCTTGCTCAAACACGATCTTTCTCCTAATGTGTTGAGAACATTCAAGAAACCAGAAAAGAAGGGTATTTTGATGTGAATTTCAGAGGGCTATGTACAAAAGGACATTTCTACTGGTTGCAGAGTGCAAAACCATGATTGACCTCATGTTCTCCATGAAAACCTTACATTTCCAAGTGACCTGAAGTAGGACTTTCACAAAAAGATGTGTTTGCGTGTCTGTGGTTTAGGCAGCTCTAAGTAGTGTATTCAGTGCTGGAGAGTAACACACTGTACAGAATTTACACAGCGTTTTGAGAGCACAACATGCTTCAAGCTGAAACTGCTACAAGGTGTGTGTAGCATGCAGAAAGAAGGCTTGTCATTTCAAAGAAAGAAGTGGAAACCAAAATGCAGGTAGTGAAATGAGCACACCAGTTTGGAAGATGTGCATGTGGACAGTTTCAAGCAGCAGCTCTTTGTGGACACTTGGAGACAGCGCTGTGAAAAAATTTCGTACGAAGCGGGATTTGGCCAAAGTTGAAAGGCCTTCCAAAACCAACCCTAAAGAACTGAGCCAAACAATGAATGTTGCAACAAGCTCCTGCAGGAAAGGTGCTTCTATGAGACAAGCCCCGAGCAGGTAGCTACATTCTGCACAGTACAAAATGCAAATGAATTCCAGGCTGAAAACTCACTCCAGAAGGATGAAATGCATGTGTTTCTCTCTGAAAGAACACTCTGCCACTAGGCTTTTGCTTGCTCCTTCAAAGTCTTTGTAGAAACATGTGTTTTCACTGCTGGAATACGTTTTGGGATGCATTGTTTCAATCCCTTGCAAGCCTCATGTTGTTTCTTACACAATGTGGAAAAGCAAGGACTATATGTTTCCCAAATCACTTGAAATCCAGGAAAACGCACACTACATCACTCTTGCTCAAACACGATCTTTCTCCTAATGTGTTGAGAACATTCAAGAAACCAGAAAAGAAGGGTATTTTGATGTGAATTTCAGAGGGCTATGTACAAAAGGACATTTCTACTGGTTGCAGAGTGCAAAACCATGATTGACCTCATGTTCTCCATGAAAACCTTACATTTCCAAGTGACCTGAAGTAGGACTTTCACAAAAAGATGTGTTTGCGTGTCTGTGGTTTAGGCAGCTCTAAGTAGTGTATTCAGTGCTGGAGAGTAACACACTGTACAGAATTTACACAGCGTTTTGAGAGCACAACATGCTTCAAGCTGAAACTGCTACAAGGTGTGTGTAGCATGCAGAAAGAAGGCTTGTCATTTCAAAGAAAGAAGTGGAAACCAAAATGCAGGTAGTGAAATGAGCACACCAGTCTGGAAGATGTGCATGTGGACAGTTTCAAGCAGCAGCTCTTTGTGGACACTTGGAGACAGCGCTGTGAAAAAATTTCGTACGAAGCGGGATTTGGCCAAAGTTGAAAGACCTTCCAAAACCAACCCTAAAGAACTGAGCCAAACAATGAATGTTGCAACAAGCTCCTGCAGGAAAGGTGCTTCTATGAGACAAGCCCCGAGCAGGTAGCTACATTCTGCACAGTACAAAATGCAAATGAATTCCAGGCTGAAAACTCACTCCAGAAGGATGAAATGCATGTGTTTCTCTCTGAAAGAACACTCTGCCACTAGGCTTTTGCTTGCTTCTTCAAAGTCTTTGTAGAAACATGTGTTTTCACTGCTGGAATACGTTTTGGGATGCATTGTTTCAATCCCTTGCAAGCCTCATGTTGTTTCTTACACAATGTGGAAAAGCAAGGACTATATGTTTCCCAAATCACTTGAAATCCAGGAAAACGCACACTACATCACTCTTGCTCAAACACGATCTTTCTCCTAATGTGTTGAGAACATTCAAGAAACCAGAAAAGAAGGGTATTTTGATGTGAATTTCAGATGGCTATGTACAAAAGGACATTTCTACTGGTTGCAGAGTGCAAAACCATGATTGACCTCATGTTCTCCATGAAAACCTTACATTTCCAAGTGACCTGAAGTAGGACTTTCACAAAAAGATGTGTTTGCGTGTCTGTGGTTTAGGCAGCTCTAAGTAGTGTATTCAGTGCTGGAGAGTAACACACTGTACAGAATTTACACAGCGTTTTGAGAGCACAACATGCTTCAAGCTGAAACTGCTACAAGGTGTGTGTAGCATGCAGAAAGAAGGCTTGTCATTTCAAAGAAAGAAGTGGAAACCAAAATGCAGGTAGTGAAATGAGCACACCAGTTTGGAAGATGTGCATGTGGACAGTTTCAAGCAGCAGCTCTTTGTGGACACTTGGAGACAGCGCTGTGAAAAAATTTCGTACGAAGCGGGATTTGGCCAAAGTTGAAAGGCCTTCCAAAACCAACCCTAAAGAACTGAGCCAAACAATGAATGTTGCAACAAGCTCCTGCAGGAAAGGTGCTTCTATGAGACAAGCCCCGAGCAGGTAGCTACATTCTGCACAGTACAAAATGCAAATGAATTCCAGGCTGAAAACTCACTCCAGCAGGATGAAATGCATGTGTTTCTCTCTGAAAGAACACTCTGCCACTAGGCTTTTGCTTGCTCCTTCAAAGTCTTTGTAGAAACATGTGTTTTCACTGCTGGAATACGTTTTGGGATGCATTGTTTCAATCCCTTGCAAGCCTCATGTTGTTTCTTACACAATGTGGAAAAGCAAGGACTATATGTTTCCCAAATCACTTGAAATCCAGGAAAACGCACACTACATCACTCTTGCTCAAACACGATCTTTCTCCTAATGTGTTGAGAACATTCAAGAAACCAGAAAAGAAGGGTATTTTGATGTTAATTTCAGAGGGCTATGTACAAAAGGACATTTCTACTGGTTGCAGAGTGCAAAACCATGATTGACCTCATGTTCTCCATGAAAACCTTACATTTCCAAGTGACCTGAAGTAGGACTTTCACAAAAAGATGTGTTTGCGTGTCTGTGGTTTAGGCAGCTCTAAGTAGTGTATTCAGTGCTGGAGAGTAACACACTGTACAGAATTTACACAGCGTTTTGAGAGCACAACATGCTTCAAGCTGAAACTGCTACAAGGTGTGTGTAGCATGCAGAAAGAAGGCTTGTCATTTCAAAGAAAGAAGTGGAAACCAAAATGCAGGTAGTGAAATGAGCACACCAGTTTGGAAGATGTGCATGTGGACAGTTTCAAGCAGCAGCTCTTTGTGGACACTTGGAGACAGCGCTGTGAAAAAATTTCGTACGAAGCGGGATTTGGCCAAAGTTGAAAGGCCTTCCAAAACCAACCCTAAAGAACTGAGCCAAACAATGAATGTTGCAACAAGCTCCTGCAGGAAAGGTGCTTCTATGAGACAAGCCCCGAGCAGGTAGCTACATTCTGCACAGTACAAAATGCAAATGAATTCCAGGCTGAAAACTCACTCCAGAAGGATGAAATGCATGTGTTTCTCTCTGAAAGAACACTCTGCCACTAGGCTTTTGCTTGCTCCTTCAAAGTCTTTGTAGAAACATGTGTTTTCACTGCTGGAATACGTTTTGGGATGCATTGTTTCAATCCCTTGCAAGCCTCATGTTGTTTCTTACACAATGTGGAAAAGCAAGGACTATATGTTTCCCAAATCACTTGAAATCCAGGAAAACGCACACTACATCACTCTTGCTCAAACACGATCTTTCTCCTAATGTGTTGAGAACATTCAAGAAACCAGAAAAGAAGGGTATTTTGATGTGAATTTCAGAGGGCTATGTACAAAAGGACATTTCTACTGGTTGCAGAGTGCAAAACCATGATTGACCTCATGTTCTCCATGAAAACCTTACATTTCCAAGTGACCTGAAGTAGGACTTTCACAAAAAGATGTGTTTGCGTGTCTGTGGTTTAGGCAGCTCTAAGTAGTGTATTCAGTGCTGGAGAGTAACACACTGTACAGAATTTACACAGCGTTTTGAGAGCACAACATGCTTCAAGCTGAAACTGCTACAAGGTGTGTGTAGCATGCAGAAAGAAGGCTTGTCATTTCAAAGAAAGAAGTGGAAACCAAAATGCAGGTAGTGAAATGAGCACACCAGTTTGGAAGATGTGCATGTGGACAGTTTCAAGCAGCAGCTCTTTGTGGACACTTGGAGACAGCGCTGTGAAAAAATTTCGTACGAAGCGGGATTTGGCCAAAGTTGAAAGGCCTTCCAAAACCAACCCTAAAGAACTGAGCCAAACAATGAATGTTGCAACAAGCTCCTGCAGGAAAGGTGCTTCTATGAGACAAGCCCCGAGCAGGTAGCTACATTCTGCACAGTACAAAATGCAAATGAATTCCAGGCTGAAAACTCACTCCAGAAGGATGAAATGCATGTGTTTCTCTCTGAAAGAACACTCTGCCACTAGGCTTTTGCTTGCTCCTTCAAAGTCTTTGTAGAAACATGTGTTTTCACTGCTGGAATACGTTTTGGGATGCATTGTTTCAATCCCTTGCAAGCCTCATGTTGTTTCTTACACAATGTGGAAAAGCAAGGACTATATGTTTCCCAAATCACTTGAAATCCAGGAAAACGCACACTACATCACTCTTGCTCAAACACGATCTTTCTCCTAATGTGTTGAGAACATTCAAGAAACCAGAAAAGAAGGGTATTTTGATGTGAATTTCAGATGGCTATGTACAAAAGGACATTTCTACTGGTTGCAGAGTGCAAAACCATGATTGACCTCAAGTTCTCCATGAAAACCTTACATTTCCAAGTGACCTGAAGTAGGACTTTCACAAAAAGATGTGTTTGCGTGTCTGTGGTTTAGGCAGCTCTAAGTAGTGTATTCAGTGCTGGAGAGTAACACACTGTACAGAATTTACACAGCGTTTTGAGAGCACAACATGCTTCAAGCTGAAACTGCTACAAGGTGTGTGTAGCATGCAGAAAGAAGGCTTGTCATTTCAAAGAAAGAAGTGGAAACCAAAATGCAGGTAGTGAAATGAGCACACCAGTTTGGAAGATGTGCATGTGGACAGTTTCAAGCAGCAGCTCTTTGTGGACACTTGGAGACAGCGCTGTGAAAAAATTTCGTACGAAGCGGGATTTGGCCAAAGTTGAAAGGCCTTCCAAAACCAACCCTAAAGAACTGAGCCAAACAATGAATGTTGCAACAAGCTCCTGCAGGAAAGGTGCTTCTATGAGACAAGCCCCGAGCAGGTAGCTACATTCTGCACAGTACAAAATGCAAATGAATTCCAGGCTGAAAACTCACTCCAGAAGGATGAAATGCATGTGTTTCTCTCTGAAAGAACACTCTGCCACTAGGCTTTTGCTTGCTCCTTCAAAGTCTTTGTAGAAACATGTGTTTTCACTGCTGGAATACGTTTTGGGATGCATTGTTTCAATCCCTTGCAAGCCTCATGTTGTTTCTTACACAATGTGGAAAAGCAAGGACTATATGTTTCCCAAATCACTTGAAATCCAGGAAAACGCACACTACATCACTCTTGCTCAAACACGATCTTTCTCCTAATGTGTTGAGAACATTCAAGAAACCAGAAAAGAAGGGTATTTTGATGTGAATTTCAGATGGCTATGTACAAAAGGACATTTCTACTGGTTGCAGAGTGCAAAACCATGATTGACCTCATGTTCTCCATGAAAACCTTACATTTCCAAGTGACCTGAAGTAGGACTTTCACAAAAAGATGTGTTTGCGTGTCTGTGGTTTAGGCAGCTCTAAGTAGTGTATTCAGTGCTGGAGAGTAACACACTGTACAGAATTTACACAGCGTTTTGAGAGCACAACATGCTTCAAGCTGAAACTGCTACAAGGTGTGTGTAGCATGCAGAAAGAAGGCTTGTCATTTCAAAGAAAGAAGTGGAAACCAAAATGCAGGTAGTGAAATGAGCACACCAGTTTGGAAGATGTGCATGTGGACAGTTTCAAGCAGCAGCTCTTTGTGGACACTTGGAGACAGCGCTGTGAAAAAATTTCGTACGAAGCGGGATTTGGCCAAAGTTGAAAGACCTTCCAAAACCAACCCTAAAGAACTGAGCCAAACAATGAATGTTGCAACAAGCTCCTGCAGGAAAGGTGCTTCTATGAGACAAGCCCCGAGCAGGTAGCTACATTCTGCACAGTACAAAATGCAAATGAATTCCAGGCTGAAAACTCACTCCAGAAGGATGAAATGCATGTGTTTCTCTCTGAAAGAACACTCTGCCACTAGGCTTTTGCTTGCTCCTTCAAAGTCTTTGTAGAAACATGTGTTTTCACTGCTGGAATACGTTTTGGGATGCATTGTTTCAATCCCTTGCAAGCCTCATGTTGTTTCTTACACAATGTGGAAAAGCAAGGACTATATGTTTCCCAAATCACTTGAAATCCAGGAAAACGCACACTACATCACTCTTGCTCAAACACGATCTTTCTCCTAATGTGTTGAGAACATTCAAGAAACCAGAAAAGAAGGGTATTTTGATGTGAATTTCAGATGGCTATGTACAAAAGGACATTTCTACTGGTTGCAGAGTGCAAAACCATGATTGACCTCATGTTCTCCATGAAAACCTTACATTTCCAAGTGACCTGAAGTAGGACTTTCACAAAAAGATGTGTTTGCGTGTCTGTGGTTTAGGCAGCTCTAAGTAGTGTATTCAGTGCTGGAGAGTAACACACTGTACAGAATTTACACAGCGTTTTGAGAGCACAACATGCTTCAAGCTGAAACTGCTACAAGGTGTGTGTAGCATGCAGAAAGAAGGCTTGTCATTTCAAAGAAAGAAGTGGAAACCAAAATGCAGGTAGTGAAATGAGCACACCAGTCTGGAAGATGTGCATGTGGACAGTTTCAAGCAGCAGCTCTTTGTGGACAATTGGAGACAGCGCTGTGAAAAAATTTCGTACGAAGCGGGATTTGGCCAAAGTTGAAAGACCTTCCAAAACCAACCCTAAAGAACTGAGCCAAACAATGAATGTTGCAACAAGCTCCTGCAGGAAAGGTGCTTCTATGAGACAAGCCCCGAGCAGGTAGCTACATTCTGCACAGTACAAAATGCAAATGAATTCCAGGCTGAAAACTCACTCCAGAAGGATGAAATGCATGTGTTTCTCTCTGAAAGAACACTCTGCCACTAGGCTTTTGCTTGCTTCTTCAAAGTCTTTGTAGAAACATGTGTTTTCACTGCTGGAATACGTTTTGGGATGCATTGTTTCAATCCCTTGCAAGCCTCATGTTGTTTCTTACACAATGTGGAAAAGCAAGGACTATATGTTTCCCAAATCACTTGAAATCCAGGAAAACGCACACTACATCACTCTTGCTCAAACACGATCTTTCTCCTAATGTGTTGAGAACATTCAAGAAACCAGAAAAGAAGGGTATTTTGATGTGAATTTCAGATGGCTATGTACAAAAGGACATTTCTACTGGTTGCAGAGTGCAAAACCATGATTGACCTCATGTTCTCCATGAAAACCTTACATTTCCAAGTGACCTGAAGTAGGACTTTCACAAAAAGATGTGTTTGCGTGTCTGTGGTTTAGGCAGCTCTAAGTAGTGTATTCAGTGCTGGAGAGTAACACACTGTACAGAATTTACACAGCGTTTTGAGAGCACAACATGCTTCAAGCTGAAACTGCTACAAGGTGTGTGTAGCATGCAGAAAGAAGGCTTGTCATTTCAAAGAAAGAAGTGGAAACCAAAATGCAGGTAGTGAAATGAGCACACCAGTTTGGAAGATGTGCATGTGGACAGTTTCAAGCAGCAGCTCTTTGTGGACACTTGGAGACAGCGCTGTGAAAAAATTTCGTACGAAGCGGGATTTGGCCAAAGTTGAAAGGCCTTCCAAAACCAACCCTAAAGAACTGAGCCAAACAATGAATGTTGCAACAAGCTCCTGCAGGAAAGGTGCTTCTATGAGACAAGCCCCGAGCAGGTAGCTACATTCTGCACAGTACAAAATGCAAATGAATTCCAGGCTGAAAACTCACTCCAGCAGGATGAAATGCATGTGTTTCTCTCTGAAAGAACACTCTGCCACTAGGCTTTTGCTTGCTCCTTCAAAGTCTTTGTAGAAACATGTGTTTTCACTGCTGGAATACGTTTTGGGATGCATTGTTTCAATCCCTTGCAAGCCTCATGTTGTTTCTTACACAATGTGGAAAAGCAAGGACTATATGTTTCCCAAATCACTTGAAATCCAGGAAAACGCACACTACATCACTCTTGCTCAAACACGATCTTTCTCCTAATGTGTTGAGAACATTCAAGAAACCAGAAAAGAAGGGTATTTTGATGTGAATTTCAGAGGGCTATGTACAAAAGGACATTTCTACTGGTTGCAGAGTGCAAAACCATGATTGACCTCATGTTCTCCATGAAAACCTTACATTTCCAAGTGACCTGAAGTAGGACTTTCACAAAAAGATGTGTTTGCGTGTCTGTGGTTTAGGCAGCTCTAAGTAGTGTATTCAGTGCTGGAGAGTAACACACTGTACAGAATTTACACAGCGTTTTGAGAGCACAACATGCTTCAAGCTGAAACTGCTACAAGGTGTGTGTAGCATGCAGAAAGAAGGCTTGTCATTTCAAAGAAAGAAGTGGAAACCAAAATGCAGGTAGTGAAATGAGCACACCAGTTTGGAAGATGTGCATGTGGACAGTTTCAAGCAGCAGCTCTTTGTGGACACTTGGAGACAGCGCTGTGAAAAAATTTCGTACGAAGCGGGATTTGGCCAAAGTTCAAAGGCCTTCCAAAACCAACCCTAAAGAACTGAGCCAAACAATGAATGTTGCAACAAGCTCCTGCAGGAAAGGTGCTTCTATGAGACAAGCCCCGAGCAGGTAGCTACATTCTGCACAGTACAAAATGCAAATGAATTCCAGGCTGAAAACTCACTCCAGAAGGATGAAATGCATGTGTTTCTCTCTGAAAGAACACTCTGCCACTAGGCTTTTGCTTGCTCCTTCAAAGTCTTTGTAGAAACATGTGTTTTCACTGCTGGAATACGTTTTGGGATGCATTGTTTCAATCCCTTGCAAGCCTCATGTT
Source organism: Miniopterus natalensis (assembly GCF_054644295.1). Taxonomy (NCBI): domain Eukaryota; kingdom Metazoa; phylum Chordata; class Mammalia; order Chiroptera; family Miniopteridae; genus Miniopterus; species Miniopterus natalensis. The sequence goes on from NW_028269943.1 coordinate 40,643, forward strand.
GTTTCTTACACAATGTGGAAAAGCAAGGACTATATGTTTCCCAAATCACTTGAAATCCAGGAAAACGCACACTACATCACTCTTGCTCAAACACGATCTTTCTCCTAATGTGTTGAGAACATTCAAGAAACCAGAAAAGAAGGGTATTTTGATGTGAATTTCAGAGGGCTATGTACAAAAGGACATTTCTACTGGTTGCAGAGTGCAAAACCATGATTGACCTCATGTTCTCCATGAAAACCTTACATTTCCAAGTGACCTGAAGTAGGACTTTCACAAAAAGATGTGTTTGCGTGTCTGTGGTTTAGGCAGCTCTAAGTAGTGTATTCAGTGCTGGAGAGTAACACACTGTACAGAATTTACACAGCGTTTTGAGAGCACAACATGCTTCAAGCTGAAACTGCTACAAGGTGTGTGTAGCATGCAGAAAGAAGGCTTGTCATTTCAAAGAAAGAAGTGGAAACCAAAATGCAGGTAGTGAAATGAGCACACCAGTTTGGAAGATGTGCATGTGGACAGTTTCAAGCAGCAGCTCTTTGTGGACACTTGGAGACAGCGCTGTGAAAAAATTTCGTACGAAGCGGGATTTGGCCAAAGTTCAAAGGCCTTCCAAAACCAACCCTAAAGAACTGAGCCAAACAATGAATGTTGCAACAAGCTCCTGCAGGAAAGGTGCTTCTATGAGACAAGCCCCGAGCAGGTAGCTACATTCTGCACAGTACAAAATGCAAATGAATTCCAGGCTGAAAACTCACTCCAGAAGGATGAAATGCATGTGTTTCTCTCTGAAAGAACACTCTGCCACTAGGCTTTTGCTTGCTCCTTCAAAGTCTTTGTAGAAACATGTGTTTTCACTGCTGGAATACGTTTTGGGATGCATTGTTTCAATCCCTTGCAAGCCTCATGTTGTTTCTTACACAATGTGGAAAAGCAAGGACTATATGTTTCCCAAATCACTTGAAATCCAGGAAAACGCACACTACATCACTCTTGCTCAAACACGATCTTTCTCCTAATGTGTTGAGAACATTCAAGAAACCAGAAAAGAAGGGTATTTTGATGTGAATTTCAGATGGCTATGTACAAAAGGACATTTCTACTGGTTGCAGAGTGCAAAACCATGATTGACCTCATGTTCTCCATGAAAACCTTACATTTCCAAGTGACCTGAAGTAGGACTTTCACAAAAAGATGTGTTTGCGTGTCTGTGGTTTTGGCAGCTCTAAGTAGTGTATTCAGTGCTGGAGAGTAACACACTGTACAGAATTTACACAGCGTTTTGAGAGCACAACATGCTTCAAGCTGAAACTGCTACAAGGTGTGTGTAGCATGCAGAAAGAAGGCTTGTCATTTCAAAGAAAGAAGTGGAAACCAAAATGCAGGTAGTGAAATGAGCACACCAGTTTGGAAGATGTGCATGTGGACAGTTTCAAGCAGCAGCTCTTTGTGGACACTTGGAGACAGCGCTGTGAAAAAATTTCGTACGAAGCGGGATTTGGCCAAAGTTGAAAGGCCTTCCAAAACCAACCCTAAAGAACTGAGCCAAACAATGAATGTTGCAACAAGCTCCTGCAGGAAAGGTGCTTCTATGAGACAAGCCCCGAGCAGGTAGCTACATTCTGCACAGTACAAAATGCAAATGAATTCCAGGCTGAAAACTCACTCCAGAAGGATGAAATGCATGTGTTTCTCTCTGAAAGAACACTCTGCCACTAGGCTTTTGCTTGCTCCTTCAAAGTCTTTGTAGAAACATGTGTTTTCACTGCTGGAATACGTTTTGGGATGCATTGTTTCAATCCCTTGCAAGCCTCATGTTGTTTCTTACACAATGTGGAAAAGCAAGGACTATATGTTTCCCAAATCACTTGAAATCCAGGAAAACGCACACTACATCACTCTTGCTCAAACACGATCTTTCTCCTAATGTGTTGAGAACATTCAAGAAACCAGAAAAGAAGGGTATTTTGATGTGAATTTCAGATGGCTATGTACAAAAGGACATTTCTACTGGTTGCAGAGTGCAAAACCATGATTGACCTCATGTTCTCCATGAAAACCTTACATTTCCAAGTGACCTGAAGTAGGACTTTCACAAAAAGATGTGTTTGCGTGTCTGTGGTTTAGGCAGCTCTAAGTAGTGTATTCAGTGCTGGAGAGTAACACACTGTACAGAATTTACACAGCGTTTTGAGAGCACAACATGCTTCAAGCTGAAACTGCTACAAGGTGTGTGTAGCATGCAGAAAGAAGGCTTGTCATTTCAAAGAAAGAAGTGGAAACCAAAATGCAGGTAGTGAAATGAGCACACCAGTTTGGAAGATGTGCATGTGGACAGTTTCAAGCAGCAGCTCTTTGTGGACACTTGGAGACAGCGCTGTGAAAAAATTTCGTACGAAGCGGGATTTGGCCAAAGTTGAAAGGCCTTCCAAAACCAACCCTAAAGAACTGAGCCAAACAATGAATGTTGCAACAAGCTCCTGCAGGAAAGGTGCTTCTATGAGACAAGCCCCGAGCAGGTAGCTACATTCTGCACAGTACAAAATGCAAATGAATTCCAGGCTGAAAACTCACTCCAGCAGGATGAAATGCATGTGTTTCTCTCTGAAAGAACACTCTGCCACTAGGCTTTTGCTTGCTCCTTCAAAGTCTTTGTAGAAACATGTGTTTTCACTGCTGGAATACGTTTTGGGATGCATTGTTTCAATCCCTTGCAAGCCTCATGTTGTTTCTTACACAATGTGGAAAAGCAAGGACTATATGTTTCCCAAATCACTTGAAATCCAGGAAAACGCACACTACATCACTCTTGCTCAAACACGATCTTTCTCCTAATGTGTTGAGAACATTCAAGAAACCAGAAAAGAAGGGTATTTTGATGTTAATTTCAGAGGGCTATGTACAAAAGGACATTTCTACTGGTTGCAGAGTGCAAAACCATGATTGACCTCATGTTCTCCATGAAAACCTTACATTTCCAAGTGACCTGAAGTAGGACTTTCACAAAAAGATGTGTTTGCGTGTCTGTGGTTTAGGCAGCTCTAAGTAGTGTATTCAGTGCTGGAGAGTAACACACTGTACAGAATTTACACAGCGTTTTGAGAGCACAACATGCTTCAAGCTGAAACTGCTACAAGGTGTGTGTAGCATGCAGAAAGAAGGCTTGTCATTTCAAAGAAAGAAGTGGAAACCAAAATGCAGGTAGTGAAATGAGCACACCAGTTTGGAAGATGTGCATGTGGACAGTTTCAAGCAGCAGCTCTTTGTGGACACTTGGAGACAGCGCTGTGAAAAAATTTCGTACGAAGCGGGATTTGGCCAAAGTTGAAAGGCCTTCCAAAACCAACCCTAAAGAACTGAGCCAAACAATGAATGTTGCAACAAGCTCCTGCAGGAAAGGTGCTTCTATGAGACAAGCCCCGAGCAGGTAGCTACATTCTGCACAGTACAAAATGCAAATGAATTCCAGGCTGAAAACTCACTCCAGAAGGATGAAATGCATGTGTTTCTCTCTGAAAGAACACTCTGCCACTAGGCTTTTGCTTGCTCCTTCAAAGTCTTTGTAGAAACATGTGTTTTCACTGCTGGAATACGTTTTGGGATGCATTGTTTCAATCCCTTGCAAGCCTCATGTTGTTTCTTACACAATGTGGAAAAGCAAGGACTATATGTTTCCCAAATCACTTGAAATCCAGGAAAACGCACACTACATCACTCTTGCTCAAACACGATCTTTCTCCTAATGTGTTGAGAACATTCAAGAAACCAGAAAAGAAGGGTATTTTGATGTGAATTTCAGAGGGCTATGTACAAAAGGACATTTCTACTGGTTGCAGAGTGCAAAACCATGATTGACCTCATGTTCTCCATGAAAACCTTACATTTCCAAGTGACCTGAAGTAGGACTTTCACAAAAAGATGTGTTTGCGTGTCTGTGGTTTAGGCAGCTCTAAGTAGTGTATTCAGTGCTGGAGAGTAACACACTGTACAGAATTTACACAGCGTTTTGAGAGCACAACATGCTTCAAGCTGAAACTGCTACAAGGTGTGTGTAGCATGCAGAAAGAAGGCTTGTCATTTCAAAGAAAGAAGTGGAAACCAAAATGCAGGTAGTGAAATGAGCACACCAGTTTGGAAGATGTGCATGTGGACAGTTTCAAGCAGCAGCTCTTTGTGGACACTTGGAGACAGCGCTGTGAAAAAATTTCGTACGAAGCGGGATTTGGCCAAAGTTCAAAGGCCTTCCAAAACCAACCCTAAAGAACTGAGCCAAACAATGAATGTTGCAACAAGCTCCTGCAGGAAAGGTGCTTCTATGAGACAAGCCCCGAGCAGGTAGCTACATTCTGCACAGTACAAAATGCAAATGAATTCCAGGCTGAAAACTCACTCCAGAAGGATGAAATGCATGTGTTTCTCTCTGAAAGAACACTCTGCCACTAGGCTTTTGCTTGCTCCTTCAAAGTCTTTGTAGAAACATGTGTTTTCACTGCTGGAATACGTTTTGGGATGCATTGTTTCAATCCCTTGCAAGCCTCATGTTGTTTCTTACACAATGTGGAAAAGCAAGGACTATATGTTTCCCAAATCACTTGAAATCCAGGAAAACGCACACTACATCACTCTTGCTCAAACACGATCTTTCTCCTAATGTGTTGAGAACATTCAAGAAACCAGAAAAGAAGGGTATTTTGATGTGAATTTCAGATGGCTATGTACAAAAGGACATTTCTACTGGTTGCAGAGTGCAAAACCATGATTGACCTCATGTTCTCCATGAAAACCTTACATTTCCAAGTGACCTGAAGTAGGACTTTCACAAAAAGATGTGTTTGCGTGTCTGTGGTTTAGGCAGCTCTAAGTAGTGTATTCAGTGCTGGAGAGTAACACACTGTACAGAATTTACACAGCGTTTTGAGAGCACAACATGCTTCAAGCTGAAACTGCTACAAGGTGTGTGTAGCATGCAGAAAGAAGGCTTGTCATTTCAAAGAAAGAAGTGGAAACCAAAATGCAGGTAGTGAAATGAGCACACCAGTTTGGAAGATGTGCATGTGGACAGTTTCAAGCAGCAGCTCTTTGTGGACACTTGGAGACAGCGCTGTGAAAAAATTTCGTACGAAGCGGGATTTGGCCAAAGTTGAAAGGCCTTCCAAAACCAACCCTAAAGAACTGAGCCAAACAATGAATGTTGCAACAAGCTCCTGCAGGAAAGGTGCTTCTATGAGACAAGCCCCGAGCAGGTAGCTACATTCTGCACAGTACAAAATGCAAATGAATTCCAGGCTGAAAACTCACTCCAGAAGGATGAAATGCATGTGTTTCTCTCTGAAAGAACACTCTGCCACTAGGCTTTTGCTTGCTCCTTCAAAGTCTTTGTAGAAACATGTGTTTTCACTGCTGGAATACGTTTTGGGATGCATTGTTTCAATCCCTTGCAAGCCTCATGTTGTTTCTTACACAATGTGGAAAAGCAAGGACTATATGTTTCCCAAATCACTTGAAATCCAGGAAAACGCACACTACATCACTCTTGCTCAAACACGATCTTTCTCCTAATGTGTTGAGAACATTCAAGAAACCAGAAAAGAAGGGTATTTTGATGTGAATTTCAGATGGCTATGTACAAAAGGACATTTCTACTGGTTGCAGAGTGCAAAACCATGATTGACCTCATGTTCTCCATGAAAACCTTACATTTCCAAGTGACCTGAAGTAGGACTTTCACAAAAAGATGTGTTTGCGTGTCTGTGGTTTAGGCAGCTCTAAGTAGTGTATTCAGTGCTGGAGAGTAACACACTGTACAGAATTTACACAGCGTTTTGAGAGCACAACATGCTTCAAGCTGAAACTGCTACAAGGTGTGTGTAGCATGCAGAAAGAAGGCTTGTCATTTCAAAGAAAGAAGTGGAAACCAAAATGCAGGTAGTGAAATGAGCACACCAGTTTGGAAGATGTGCATGTGGACAGTTTCAAGCAGCAGCTCTTTGTGGACACTTGGAGACAGCGCTGTGAAAAAATTTCGTACGAAGCGGGATTTGGCCAAAGTTGAAAGACCTTCCAAAACCAACCCTAAAGAACTGAGCCAAACAATGAATGTTGCAACAAGCTCCTGCAGGAAAGGTGCTTCTATGAGACAAGCCCCGAGCAGGTAGCTACATTCTGCACAGTACAAAATGCAAATGAATTCCAGGCTGAAAACTCACTCCAGAAGGATGAAATGCATGTGTTTCTCTCTGAAAGAACACTCTGCCACTAGGCTTTTGCTTGCTCCTTCAAAGTCTTTGTAGAAACATGTGTTTTCACTGCTGGAATACGTTTTGGGATGCATTGTTTCAATCCCTTGCAAGCCTCATGTTGTTTCTTACACAATGTGGAAAAGCAAGGACTATATGTTTCCCAAATCACTTGAAATCCAGGAAAACGCACACTACATCACTCTTGCTCAAACACGATCTTTCTCCTAATGTGTTGAGAACATTCAAGAAACCAGAAAAGAAGGGTATTTTGATGTGAATTTCAGATGGCTATGTACAAAAGGACATTTCTACTGGTTGCAGAGTGCAAAACCATGATTGACCTCATGTTCTCCATGAAAACCTTACATTTCCAAGTGACCTGAAGTAGGACTTTCACAAAAAGATGTGTTTGCGTGTCTGTGGTTTAGGCAGCTCTAAGTAGTGTATTCAGTGCTGGAGAGTAACACACTGTACAGAATTTACACAGCGTTTTGAGAGCACAACATGCTTCAAGCTGAAACTGCTACAAGGTGTGTGTAGCATGCAGAAAGAAGGCTTGTCATTTCAAAGAAAGAAGTGGAAACCAAAATGCAGGTAGTGAAATGAGCACACCAGTTTGGAAGATGTGCATGTGGACAGTTTCAAGCAGCAGCTCTTTGTGGACACTTGGAGACAGCGCTGTGAAAAAATTTCGTACGAAGCGGGATTTGGCCAAAGTTCAAAGGCCTTCCAAAACCAACCCTAAAGAACTGAGCCAAACAATGAATGTTGCAACAAGCTCCTGCAGGAAAGGTGCTTCTATGAGACAAGCCCCGAGCAGGTAGCTACATTCTGCACAGTACAAAATGCAAATGAATTCCAGGCTGAAAACTCACTCCAGAAGGATGAAATGCATGTGTTTCTCTCTGAAAGAACACTCTGCCACTAGGCTTTTGCTTGCTCCTTCAAAGTCTTTGTAGAAACATGTGTTTTCACTGCTGGAATACGTTTTGGGATGCATTGTTTCAATCCCTTGCAAGCCTCATGTTGTTTCTTACACAATGTGGAAAAGCAAGGACTATATGTTTCCCAAATCACTTGAAATCCAGGAAAACGCACACTACATCACTCTTGCTCAAACACGATCTTTCTCCTAATGTGTTGAGAACATTCAAGAAACCAGAAAAGAAGGGTATTTTGATGTGAATTTCAGATGGCTATGTACAAAAGGACATTTCTACTGGTTGCAGAGTGCAAAACCATGATTGACCTCATGTTCTCCATGAAAACCTTACATTTCCAAGTGGCCTGAAGTAGGACTTTCACAAAAAGATGTGTTTGCGTGTCTGTGGTTTAGGCAGCTCTAAGTAGTGTATTCAGTGCTGGAGAGTAACACACTGTACAGAATTTACACAGCGTTTTGAGAGCACAACATGCTTCAAGCTGAAACTGCTACAAGGTGTGTGTAGCATGCAGAAAGAAGGCTTGTCATTTCAAAGAAAGAAGTGGAAACCAAAATGCAGGTAGTGAAATGAGCACACCAGTTTGGAAGATGTGCATGTGGACAGTTTCAAGCAGCAGCTCTTTGTGGACACTTGGAGACAGCGCTGTGAAAAAATTTCGTACGAAGCGGGATTTGGCCAAAGTTGAAAGGCCTTCCAAAACCAACCCTAAAGAACTGAGCCAAACAATGAATGTTGCAACAAGCTCCTGCAGGAAAGGTGCTTCTATGAGACAAGCCCCGAGCAGGTAGCTACATTCTGCACAGTACAAAATGCAAATGAATTCCAGGCTGAAAACTCACTCCAGAAGGATGAAATGCATGTGTTTCTCTCTGAAAGAACACTCTGCCACTAGGCTTTTGCTTGCTCCTTCAAAGTCTTTGTAGAAACATGTGTTTTCACTGCTGGAATACGTTTTGGGATGCATTGTTTCAATCCCTTGCAAGCCTCATGTTGTTTCTTACACAATGTGGAAAAGCAAGGACTATATGTTTCCCAAATCACTTGAAATCCAGGAAAACGCACACTACATCACTCTTGCTCAAACACGATCTTTCTCCTAATGTGTTGAGAACATTCAAGAAACCAGAAAAGAAGGGTATTTTGATGTGAATTTCAGATGGCTATGTACAAAAGGACATTTCTACTGGTTGCAGAGTGCAAAACCATGATTGACCTCATGTTCTCCATGAAAACCTTACATTTCCAAGTGACCTGAAGTAGGACTTTCACAAAAAGATGTGTTTGCGTGTCTGTGGTTTAGGCAGCTCTAAGTAGTGTATTCAGTGCTGGAGAGTAACACACTGTACAGAATTTACACAGCGTTTTGAGAGCACAACATGCTTCAAGCTGAAACTGCTACAAGGTGTGTGTAGCATGCAGAAAGAAGGCTTGTCATTTCAAAGAAAGAAGTGGAAACCAAAATGCAGGTAGTGAAATGAGCACACCAGTTTGGAAGATGTGCATGTGGACAGTTTCAAGCAGCAGCTCTTTGTGGACACTTGGAGACAGCGCTGTGAAAAAATTTCGTACGAAGCGGGATTTGGCCAAAGTTGAAAGGCCTTCCAAAACCAACCCTAAAGAACTGAGCCAAACAATGAATGTTGCAACAAGCTCCTGCAGGAAAGGTGCTTCTATGAGACAAGCCCCGAGCAGGTAGCTACATTCTGCACAGTACAAAATGCAAATGAATTCCAGGCTGAAAACTCACTCCAGCAGGATGAAATGCATGTGTTTCTCTCTGAAAGAACACTCTGCCACTAGGCTTTTGCTTGCTCCTTCAAAGTCTTTGTAGAAACATGTGTTTTCACTGCTGGAATACGTTTTGGGATGCATTGTTTCAATCCCTTGCAAGCCTCATGTTGTTTCTTACACAATGTGGAAAAGCAAGGACTATATGTTTCCCAAATCACTTGAAATCCAGGAAAACGCACACTACATCACTCTTGCTCAAACACGATCTTTCTCCTAATGTGTTGAGAACATTCAAGAAACCAGAAAAGAAGGGTATTTTGATGTTAATTTCAGAGGGCTATGTACAAAAGGACATTTCTACTGGTTGCAGAGTGCAAAACCATGATTGACCTCATGTTCTCCATGAAAACCTTACATTTCCAAGTGACCTGAAGTAGGACTTTCACAAAAAGATGTGTTTGCGTGTCTGTGGTTTAGGCAGCTCTAAGTAGTGTATTCAGTGCTGGAGAGTAACACACTGTACAGAATTTACACAGCGTTTTGAGAGCACAACATGCTTCAAGCTGAAACTGCTACAAGGTGTGTGTAGCATGCAGAAAGAAGGCTTGTCATTTCAAAGAAAGAAGTGGAAACCAAAATGCAGGTAGTGAAATGAGCACACCAGTTTGGAAGATGTGCATGTGGACAGTTTCAAGCAGCAGCTCTTTGTGGACACTTGGAGACAGCGCTGTGAAAAAATTTCGTACGAAGCGGGATTTGGCCAAAGTTGAAAGGCCTTCCAAAACCAACCCTAAAGAACTGAGCCAAACAATGAATGTTGCAACAAGCTCCTGCAGGAAAGGTGCTTCTATGAGACAAGCCCCGAGCAGGTAGCTACATTCTGCACAGTACAAAATGCAAATGAATTCCAGGCTGAAAACTCACTCCAGAAGGATGAAATGCATGTGTTTCTCTCTGAAAGAACACTCTGCCACTAGGCTTTTGCTTGCTCCTTCAAAGTCTTTGTAGAAACATGTGTTTTCACTGCTGGAATACGTTTTGGGATGCATTGTTTCAATCCCTTGCAAGCCTCATGTTGTTTCTTACACAATGTGGAAAAGCAAGGACTATATGTTTCCCAAATCACTTGAAATCCAGGAAAACGCACACTACATCACTCTTGCTCAAACACGATCTTTCTCCTAATGTGTTGAGAACATTCAAGAAACCAGAAAAGAAGGGTATTTTGATGTGAATTTCAGAGGGCTATGTACAAAAGGACATTTCTACTGGTTGCAGAGTGCAAAACCATGATTGACCTCATGTTCTCCATGAAAACCTTACATTTCCAAGTGACCTGAAGTAGGACTTTCACAAAAAGATGTGTTTGCGTGTCTGTGGTTTAGGCAGCTCTAAGTAGTGTATTCAGTGCTGGAGAGTAACACACTGTACAGAATTTACACAGCGTTTTGAGAGCACAACATGCTTCAAGCTGAAACTGCTACAAGGTGTGTGTAGCATGCAGAAAGAAGGCTTGTCATTTCAAAGAAAGAAGTGGAAACCAAAATGCAGGTAGTGAAATGAGCACACCAGTTTGGAAGATGTGCATGTGGACAGTTTCAAGCAGCAGCTCTTTGTGGACACTTGGAGACAGCGCTGTGAAAAAATTTCGTACGAAGCGGGATTTGGCCAAAGTTCAAAGGCCTTCCAAAACCAACCCTAAAGAACTGAGCCAAACAATGAATGTTGCAACAAGCTCCTGCAGGAAAGGTGCTTCTATGAGACAAGCCCCGAGCAGGTAGCTACATTCTGCACAGTACAAAATGCAAATGAATTCCAGGCTGAAAACTCACTCCAGAAGGATGAAATGCATGTGTTTCTCTCTGAAAGAACACTCTGCCACTAGGCTTTTGCTTGCTCCTTCAAAGTCTTTGTAGAAACATGTGTTTTCACTGCTGGAATACGTTTTGGGATGCATTGTTTCAATCCCTTGCAAGCCTCATGTTGTTTCTTACACAATGTGGAAAAGCAAGGACTATATGTTTCCCAAATCACTTGAAATCCAGGAAAACGCACACTACATCACTCTTGCTCAAACACGATCTTTCTCCTAATGTGTTGAGAACATTCAAGAAACCAGAAAAGAAGGGTATTTTGATGTGAATTTCAGATGGCTATGTACAAAAGGACATTTCTACTGGTTGCAGAGTGCAAAACCATGATTGACCTCATGTTCTCCATGAAAACCTTACATTTCCAAGTGACCTGAAGTAGGACTTTCACAAAAAGATGTGTTTGCGTGTCTGTGGTTTAGGCAGCTCTAAGTAGTGTATTCAGTGCTGGAGAGTAACACACTGTACAGAATTTACACAGCGTTTTGAGAGCACAACATGCTTCAAGCTGAAACTGCTACAAGGTGTGTGTAGCATGCAGAAAGAAGGCTTGTCATTTCAAAGAAAGAAGTGGAAACCAAAATGCAGGTAGTGAAATGAGCACACCAGTTTGGAAGATGTGCATGTGGACAGTTTCAAGCAGCAGCTCTTTGTGGACACTTGGAGACAGCGCTGTGAAAAAATTTCGTACGAAGCGGGATTTGGCCAAAGTTGAAAGGCCTTCCAAAACCAACCCTAAAGAACTGAGCCAAACAATGAATGTTGCAACAAGCTCCTGCAGGAAAGGTGCTTCTATGAGACAAGCCCCGAGCAGGTAGCTACATTCTGCACAGTACAAAATGCAAATGAATTCCAGGCTGAAAACTCACTCCAGAAGGATGAAATGCATGTGTTTCTCTCTGAAAGAACACTCTGCCACTAGGCTTTTGCTTGCTCCTTCAAAGTCTTTGTAGAAACATGTGTTTTCACTGCTGGAATACGTTTTGGGATGCATTGTTTCAATCCCTTGCAAGCCTCATGTTGTTTCTTACACAATGTGGAAAAGCAAGGACTATATGTTTCCCAAATCACTTGAAATCCAGGAAAACGCACACTACATCACTCTTGCTCAAACACGATCTTTCTCCTAATGTGTTGAGAACATTCAAGAAACCAGAAAAGAAGGGTATTTTGATGTGAATTTCAGATGGCTATGTACAAAAGGACATTTCTACTGGTTGCAGAGTGCAAAACCATGATTGACCTCATGTTCTCCATGAAAACCTTACATTTCCAAGTGACCTGAAGTAGGACTTTCACAAAAAGATGTGTTTGCGTGTCTGTGGTTTAGGCAGCTCTAAGTAGTGTATTCAGTGCTGGAGAGTAACACACTGTACAGAATTTACACAGCGTTTTGAGAGCACAACATGCTTCAAGCTGAAACTGCTACAAGGTGTGTGTAGCATGCAGAAAGAAGGCTTGTCATTTCAAAGAAAGAAGTGGAAACCAAAATGCAGGTAGTGAAATGAGCACACCAGTTTGGAAGATGTGCATGTGGACAGTTTCAAGCAGCAGCTCTTTGTGGACACTTGGAGACAGCGCTGTGAAAAAATTTCGTACGAAGCGGGATTTGGCCAAAGTTGAAAGACCTTCCAAAACCAACCCTAAAGAACTGAGCCAAACAATGAATGTTGCAACAAGCTCCTGCAGGAAAGGTGCTTCTATGAGACAAGCCCCGAGCAGGTAGCTACATTCTGCACAGTACAAAATGCAAATGAATTCCAGGCTGAAAACTCACTCCAGAAGGATGAAATGCATGTGTTTCTCTCTGAAAGAACACTCTGCCACTAGGCTTTTGCTTGCTCCTTCAAAGTCTTTGTAGAAACATGTGTTTTCACTGCTGGAATACGTTTTGGGATGCATTGTTTCAATCCCTTGCAAGCCTCATGTTGTTTCTTACACAATGTGGAAAAGCAAGGACTATATGTTTCCCAAATCACTTGAAATCCAGGAAAACGCACACTACATCACTCTTGCTCAAACACGATCTTTCTCCTAATGTGTTGAGAACATTCAAGAAACCAGAAAAGAAGGGTATTTTGATGTGAATTTCAGATGGCTATGTACAAAAGGACATTTCTACTGGTTGCAGAGTGCAAAACCATGATTGACCTCATGTTCTCCATGAAAACCTTACATTTCCAAGTGACCTGAAGTAGGACTTTCACAAAAAGATGTGTTTGCGTGTCTGTGGTTTAGGCAGCTCTAAGTAGTGTATTCAGTGCTGGAGAGTAACACACTGTACAGAATTTACACAGCGTTTTGAGAGCACAACATGCTTCAAGCTGAAACTGCTACAAGGTGTGTGTAGCATGCAGAAAGAAGGCTTGTCATTTCAAAGAAAGAAGTGGAAACCAAAATGCAGGTAGTGAAATGAGCACACCAGTTTGGAAGATGTGCATGTGGACAGTTTCAAGCAGCAGCTCTTTGTGGACACTTGGAGACAGCGCTGTGAAAAAATTTCGTACGAAGCGGGATTTGGCCAAAGTTCAAAGGCCTTCCAAAACCAACCCTAAAGAACTGAGCCAAACAATGAATGTTGCAACAAGCTCCTGCAGGAAAGGTGCTTCTATGAGACAAGCCCCGAGCAGGTAGCTACATTCTGCACAGTACAAAATGCAAATGAATTCCAGGCTGAAAACTCACTCCAGAAGGATGAAATGCATGTGTTTCTCTCTGAAAGAACACTCTGCCACTAGGCTTTTGCTTGCTCCTTCAAAGTCTTTGTAGAAACATGTGTTTTCACTGCTGGAATACGTTTTGGGATGCATTGTTTCAATCCCTTGCAAGCCTCATGTTGTTTCTTACACAATGTGGAAAAGCAAGGACTATATGTTTCCCAAATCACTTGAAATCCAGGAAAACGCACACTACATCACTCTTGCTCAAACACGATCTTTCTCCTAATGTGTTGAGAACATTCAAGAAACCAGAAAAGAAGGGTATTTTGATGTGAATTTCAGATGGCTATGTACAAAAGGACATTTCTACTGGTTGCAGAGTGCAAAACCATGATTGACCTCATGTTCTCCATGAAAACCTTACATTTCCAAGTGGCCTGAAGTAGGACTTTCACAAAAAGATGTGTTTGCGTGTCTGTGGTTTAGGCAGCTCTAAGTAGTGTATTCAGTGCTGGAGAGTAACACACTGTACAGAATTTACACAGCGTTTTGAGAGCACAACATGCTTCAAGCTGAAACTGCTACAAGGTGTGTGTAGCATGCAGAAAGAAGGCTTGTCATTTCAAAGAAAGAAGTGGAAACCAAAATGCAGGTAGTGAAATGAGCACACCAGTTTGGAAGATGTGCATGTGGACAGTTTCAAGCAGCAGCTCTTTGTGGACACTTGGAGACAGCGCTGTGAAAAAATTTCGTACGAAGCGGGATTTGGCCAAAGTTGAAAGGCCTTCCAAAACCAACCCTAAAGAACTGAGCCAAACAATGAATGTTGCAACAAGCTCCTGCAGGAAAGGTGCTTCTATGAGACAAGCCCCGAGCAGGTAGCTACATTCTGCACAGTACAAAATGCAAATGAATTCCAGGCTGAAAACTCACTCCAGAAGGATGAAATGCATGTGTTTCTCTCTGAAAGAACACTCTGCCACTAGGCTTTTGCTTGCTCCTTCAAAGTCTTTGTAGAAACATGTGTTTTCACTGCTGGAATACGTTTTGGGATGCATTGTTTCAATCCCTTGCAAGCCTCATGTTGTTTCTTACACAATGTGGAAAAGCAAGGACTATATGTTTCCCAAATCACTTGAAATCCAGGAAAACGCACACTACATCACTCTTGCTCAAACACGATCTTTCTCCTAATGTGTTGAGAACATTCAAGAAACCAGAAAAGAAGGGTATTTTGATGTGAATTTCAGAGGGCTATGTACAAAAGGACATTTCTACTGGTTGCAGAGTGCAAAACCATGATTGACCTCATGTTCTCCATGAAAACCTTACATTTCCAAGTGACCTGAAGTAGGACTTTCACAAAAAGATGTGTTTGCGTGTCTGTGGTTTAGGCAGCTCTAAGTAGTGTATTCAGTGCTGGAGAGTAACACACTGTACAGAATTTACACAGCGTTTTGAGAGCACAACATGCTTCAAGCTGAAACTGCTACAAGGTGTGTGTAGCATGCAGAAAGAAGGCTTGTCATTTCAAAGAAAGAAGTGGAAACCAAAATGCAGGTAGTGAAATGAGCACACCAGTTTGGAAGATGTGCATGTGGACAGTTCCAAGCAGCAGCTCTTTGTGGACACTTGGAGACAGCGCTGTGAAAAAATTTCGTACGAAGCGGGATTTGGCCAAAGTTGAAAGGCCTTCCAAAACCAACCCTAAAGAACTGAGCCAAACAATGAATGTTGCAACAAGCTCCTGCAGGAAAGGTGCTTCTATGAGACAAGCCCCGAGCAGGTAGCTACATTCTGCACAGTACAAAATGCAAATGAATTCCAGGCTGAAAACTCACTCCAGAAGGATGAAATGCATGTGTTTCTCTCTGAAAGAACACTCTGCCACTAGGCTTTTGCTTGCTCCTTCAAAGTCTTTGTAGAAACATGTGTTTTCACTGCTGGAATACGTTTTGGGATGCATTGTTTCAATCCCTTGCAAGCCTCATGTTGTTTCTTACACAATGTGGAAAAGCAAGGACTATATGTTTCCCAAATCACTTGAAATCCAGGAAAACGCACACTACATCACTCTTGCTCAAACACGATCTTTCTCCTAATGTGTTGAGAACATTCAAGAAACCAGAAAAGAAGGGTATTTTGATGTGAATTTCAGATGGCTATGTACAAAAGGACATTTCTACTGGTTGCAGAGTGCAAAACCATGATTGACCTCATGTTCTCCATGAAAACCTTACATTTCCAAGTGGCCTGAAGTAGGACTTTCACAAAAAGATGTGTTTGCGTGTCTGTGGTTTAGGCAGCTCTAAGTAGTGTATTCAGTGCTGGAGAGTAACACACTGTACAGAATTTACACAGCGTTTTGAGAGCACAACATGCTTCAAGCTGAAACTGCTACAAGGTGTGTGTAGCATGCAGAAAGAAGGCTTGTCATTTCAAAGAAAGAAGTGGAAACCAAAATGCAGGTAGTGAAATGAGCACACCAGTTTGGAAGATGTGCATGTGGACAGTTTCAAGCAGCAGCTCTTTGTGGACACTTGGAGACAGCGCTGTGAAAAAATTTCGTACGAAGCGGGATTTGGCCAAAGTTGAAAGGCCTTCCAAAACCAACCCTAAAGAACTGAGCCAAACAATGAATGTTGCAACAAGCTCCTGCAGGAAAGGTGCTTCTATGAGACAAGCCCCGAGCAGGTAGCTACATTCTGCACAGTACAAAATGCAAATGAATTCCAGGCTGAAAACTCACTCCAGAAGGATGAAATGCATGTGTTTCTCTCTGAAAGAACACTCTGCCACTAGGCTTTTGCTTGCTCCTTCAAAGTCTTTGTAGAAACATGTGTTTTCACTGCTGGAATACGTTTTGGGATGCATTGTTTCAATCCCTTGCAAGCCTCATGTTGTTTCTTACACAATGTGGAAAAGCAAGGACTATATGTTTCCCAAATCACTTGAAATCCAGGAAAACGCACACTACATCACTCTTGCTCAAACACGATCTTTCTCCTAATGTGTTGAGAACATTCAAGAAACCAGAAAAGAAGGGTATTTTGATGTGAATTTCAGAGGGCTATGTACAAAAGGACATTTCTACTGGTTGCAGAGTGCAAAACCATGATTGACCTCATGTTCTCCATGAAAACCTTACATTTCCAAGTGACCTGAAGTAGGACTTTCACAAAAAGATGTGTTTGCGTGTCTGTGGTTTAGGCAGCTCTAAGTAGTGTATTCAGTGCTGGAGAGTAACACACTGTACAGAATTTACACAGCGTTTTGAGAGCACAACATGCTTCAAGCTGAAACTGCTACAAGGTGTGTGTAGCATGCAGAAAGAAGGCTTGTCATTTCAAAGAAAGAAGTGGAAACCAAAATGCAGGTAGTGAAATGAGCACACCAGTTTGGAAGATGTGCATGTGGACAGTTCCAAGCAGCAGCTCTTTGTGGACACTTGGAGACAGCGCTGTGAAAAAATTTCGTACGAAGCGGGATTTGGCCAAAGTTGAAAGGCCTTCCAAAACCAACCCTAAAGAACTGAGCCAAACAATGAATGTTGCAACAAGCTCCTGCAGGAAAGGTGCTTCTATGAGACAAGCCCCGAGCAGGTAGCTACATTCTGCACAGTACAAAATGCAAATGAATTCCAGGCTGAAAACTCACTCCAGAAGGATGAAATGCATGTGTTTCTCTCTGAAAGAACACTCTGCCACTAGGCTTTTGCTTGCTCCTTCAAAGTCTTTGTAGAAACATGTGTTTTCACTGCTGGAATACGTTTTGGGATGCATTGTTTCAATCCCTTGCAAGCCTCATGTTGTTTCTTACACAATGTGGAAAAGCAAGGACTATATGTTTCCCAAATCACTTGAAATCCAGGAAAACGCACACTACATCACTCTTGCTCAAACACGATCTTTCTCCTAATGTGTTGAGAACATTCAAGAAACCAGAAAAGAAGGGTATTTTGATGTGAATTTCAGAGGGCTATGTACAAAAGGACATTTCTACTGGTTGCAGAGTGCAAAACCATGATTGACCTCATGTTCTCCATGAAAACCTTACATTTCCAAGTGACCTGAAGTAGGACTTTCACAAAAAGATGTGTTTGCGTGTCTGTGGTTTAGGCAGCTCTAAGTAGTGTATTCAGTGCTGGAGAGTAACACACTGTACAGAATTTACACAGCGTTTTGAGAGCACAACATGCTTCAAGCTGAAACTGCTACAAGGTGTGTGTAGCATGCAGAAAGAAGGCTTGTCATTTCAAAGAAAGAAGTGGAAACCAAAATGCAGCTAGTGAAATGAGCACACCAGTTTGGAAGATGTGCATGTGGACAGTTTCAAGCAGCAGCTCTTTGTGGACACTTGGAGACAGCGCTGTGAAAAAATTTCGTACGAAGCGGGATTTGGCCAAGTTGAAAGGCCTTCCAAAACCAACCCTAAAGAACTGAGCCAAACAATGAATGTTGCAACAAGCTCCTGCAGGAAAGGTGCTTCTATGAGACAAGCCCCGAGCAGGTAGCTACATTCTGCACAGTACAAAATGCAAATGAATTCCAGGCTGAAAACTCACTCCAGCAGGATGAAATGCATGTGTTTCTCTCTGAAAGAACACTCTGCCACTAGGCTTTTGCTTGCTCCTTCAAAGTCTTTGTAGAAACATGTGTTTTCACTGCTGGAATACGTTTTGGGATGCATTGTTTCAATCCCTTGCAAGCCTCATGTTGTTTCTTACACAATGTGGAAAAGCAAGGACTATATGTTTCCCAAATCACTTGAAATCCAGGAAAACGCTCACTACATCACTCTTGCTCAAACACGATCTTTCTCCTAATGTGTTGAGAACATTCAAGAAACCAGAAAAGAAGGGTATTTTGATGTGAATTTCAGATGGCTATGTACAAAAGGACATTTCTACTGGTTGCAGAGTGCAAAACCATGATTGACCTCATGTTCTCCATGAAAACCTTACATTTCCAAGTGGCCTGAAGTAGGACTTTCACAAAAAGATGTGTTTGCGTGTCTGTGGTTTAGGCAGCTCTAAGTAGTGTATTCAGTGCTGGAGAGTAACACACTGTACAGAATTTACACAGCGTTTTGAGAGCACAACATGCTTCAAGCTGAAACTGCTACAAGGTGTGTGTAGCATGCAGAAAGAAGGCTTGTCATTTCAAAGAAAGAAGTGGAAACCAAAATGCAGGTAGTGAAATGAGCACACCAGTCTGGAAGATGTGCATGTGGACAGTTTCAAGCAGCAGCTCTTTGTGGACACTTGGAGACAGCGCTGTGAAAAAATTTCGTACGAAGCGGGATTTGGCCAAAGTTGAAAGGCCTTCCAAAACCAACCCTAAAGAACTGAGCCAAACAATGAATGTTGCAACAAGCTCCTGCAGGAAAGGTGCTTCTATGAGACAAGCCCCGAGCAGGTAGCTACATTCTGCACAGTACAAAATGCAAATGAATTCCAGGCTGAAAACTCACTCCAGCAGGATGAAATGCATGTGTTTCTCTCTGAAAGAACACTCTGCCACTAGGCTTTTGCTTGCTCCTTCAAAGTCTTTGTAGAAACATGTGTTTTCACTGCTGGAATACGTTTTGGGATGCATTGTTTCAATCCCTTGCAAGCCTCATGTTGTTTCTTACACAATGTGGAAAAGCAAGGACTATATGTTTCCCAAATCACTTGAAATCCAGGAAAACGCACACTACATCACTCTTGCTCAAACACGATCTTTCTCCTAATGTGTTGAGAACATTCAAGAAACCAGAAAAGAAGGGTATTTTGATGTGAATTTCAGATGGCTATGTACAAAAGGACATTTCTACTGGTTGCAGAGTGCAAAACCATGATTGACCTCATGTTCTCCATGAAAACCTTACATTTCCAAGTGGCCTGAAGTAGGACTTTCACAAAAAGATGTGTTTGCGTGTCTGTGGTTTAGGCAGCTCTAAGTAGTGTATTCAGTGCTGGAGAGTAACACACTGTACAGAATTTACACAGCGTTTTGAGAGCACAACATGCTTCAAGCTGAAACTGCTACAAGGTGTGTGTAGCATGCAGAAAGAAGGCTTGTCATTTCAAAGAAAGAAGTGGAAACCAAAATGCAGGTAGTGAAATGAGCACACCAGTCTGGAAGATGTGCATGTGGACAGTTTCAAGCAGCAGCTCTTTGTGGACACTTGGAGACAGCGCTGTGAAAAAATTTCGTACGAAGCGGGATTTGGCCAAAGTTGAAAGGCCTTCCAAAACCAACCCTAAAGAACTGAGCCAAACAATGAATGTTGCAACAAGCTCCTGCAGGAAAGGTGCTTCTATGAGACAAGCCCCGAGCAGGTAGCTACATTCTGCACAGTACAAAATGCAAATGAATTCCAGGCTGAAAACTCACTCCAGAAGGATGAAATGCATGTGTTTCTCTCTGAAAGAACACTCTGCCACTAGGCTTTTGCTTGCTCCTTCAAAGTCTTTGTAGAAACATGTGTTTTCACTGCTGGAATACGTTTTGGGATGCATTGTTTCAATCCCTTGCAAGCCTCATGTTGTTTCTTACACAATGTGGAAAAGCAAGGACTATATGTTTCCCAAATCACTTGAAATCCAGGAAAACGCACACTACATCACTCTTGCTCAAACACGATCTTTCTCCTAATGTGTTGAGAACATTCAAGAAACCAGAAAAGAAGGGTATTTTGATGTGAATTTCAGATGGCTATGTACAAAAGGACATTTCTACTGGTTGCAGAGTGCAAAACCATGATTGACCTCATGTTCTCCATGAAAACCTTACATTTCCAAGTGGCCTGAAGTAGGACTTTCACAAAAAGATGTGTTTGCGTGTCTGTGGTTTAGGCAGCTCTAAGTAGTGTATTCAGTGCTGGAGAGTAACACACTGTACAGAATTTACACAGCGTTTTGAGAGCACAACATGCTTCAAGCTGAAACTGCTACAAGGTGTGTGTAGCATGCAGAAAGAAGGCTTGTCATTTCAAAGAAAGAAGTGGAAACCAAAATGCAGGTAGTGAAATGAGCACACCAGTCTGGAAGATGTGCATGTGGACAGTTTCAAGCAGCAGCTCTTTGTGGACACTTGGAGACAGCGCTGTGAAAAAATTTCGTACGAAGCGGGATTTGGCCAAAGTTGAAAGGCCTTCCAAAACCAACCCTAAAGAACTGAGCCAAACAATGAATGTTGCAACAAGCTCCTGCAGGAAAGGTGCTTCTATGAGACAAGCCCCGAGCAGGTAGCTACATTCTGCACAGTACAAAATGCAAATGAATTCCAGGCTGAAAACTCACTCCAGAAGGATGAAATGCATGTGTTTCTCTCTGAAAGAACACTCTGCCACTAGGCTTTTGCTTGCTCCTTCAAAGTCTTTGTAGAAACATGTGTTTTCACTGCTGGAATACGTTTTGGGATGCATTGTTTCAATCCCTTGCAAGCCTCATGTTGTTTCTTACACAATGTGGAAAAGCAAGGACTATATGTTTCCCAAATCACTTGAAATCCAGGAAAACGCACACTACATCACTCTTGCTCAAACACGATCTTTCTCCTAATGTGTTGAGAACATTCAAGAAACCAGAAAAGAAGGGTATTTTGATGTGAATTTCAGATGGCTATGTACAAAAGGACATTTCTACTGGTTGCAGAGTGCAAAACCATGATTGACCTCATGTTCTCCATGAAAACCTTACATTTCCAAGTGGCCTGAAGTAGGACTTTCACAAAAAGATGTGTTTGCGTGTCTGTGGTTTAGGCAGCTCTAAGTAGTGTATTCAGTGCTGGAGAGTAACACACTGTACAGAATTTACACAGCGTTTTGAGAGCACAACATGCTTCAAGCTGAAACTGCTACAAGGTGTGTGTAGCATGCAGAAAGAAGGCTTGTCATTTCAAAGAAAGAAGTGGAAACCAAAATGCAGGTAGTGAAATGAGCACACCAGTCTGGAAGATGTGCATGTGGACAGTTTCAAGCAGCAGCTCTTTGTGGACACTTGGAGACAGCGCTGTGAAAAAATTTCGTACGAAGCGGGATTTGGCCAAAGTTGAAAGGCCTTCCAAAACCAACCCTAAAGAACTGAGCCAAACAATGAATGTTGCAACAAGCTCCTGCAGGAAAGGTGCTTCTATGAGACAAGCCCCGAGCAGGTAGCTACATTCTGCACAGTACAAAATGCAAATGAATTCCAGGCTGAAAACTCACTCCAGAAGGATGAAATGCATGTGTTTCTCTCTGAAAGAACACTCTGCCACTAGGCTTTTGCTTGCTCCTTCAAAGTCTTTGTAGAAACATGTGTTTTCACTGCTGGAATACGTTTTGGGATGCATTGTTTCAATCCCTTGCAAGCCTCATGTTGTTTCTTACACAATGTGGAAAAGCAAGGACTATATGTTTCCCAAATCACTTGAAATCCAGGAAAACGCACACTACATCACTCTTGCTCAAACACGATCTTTCTCCTAATGTGTTGAGAACATTCAAGAAACCAGAAAAGAAGGGTATTTTGATGTGAATTTCAGAGGGCTATGTACAAAAGGACATTTCTACTGGTTGCAGAGTGCAAAACCATGATTGACCTCATGTTCTCCATGAAAACCTTACATTTCCAAGTGACCTGAAGTAGGACTTTCACAAAAAGATGTGTTTGCGTGTCTGTGGTTTAGGCAGCTCTAAGTAGTGTATTCAGTGCTGGAGAGTAACACACTGTACAGAATTTACACAGCGTTTTGAGAGCACAACATGCTTCAAGCTGAAACTGCTACAAGGTGTGTGTAGCATGCAGAAAGAAGGCTTGTCATTTCAAAGAAAGAAGTGGAAACCAAAATGCAGGTAGTGAAATGAGCACACCAGTTTGGAAGATGTGCATGTGGACAGTTCCAAGCAGCAGCTCTTTGTGGACACTTGGAGACAGCGCTGTGAAAAAATTTCGTACGAAGCGGGATTTGGCCAAAGTTGAAAGGCCTTCCAAAACCAACCCTAAAGAACTGAGCCAAACAATGAATGTTGCAACAAGCTCCTGCAGGAAAGGTGCTTCTATGAGACAAGCCCCGAGCAGGTAGCTACATTCTGCACAGTACAAAATGCAAATGAATTCCAGGCTGAAAACTCACTCCAGAAGGATGAAATGCATGTGTTTCTCTCTGAAAGAACACTCTGCCACTAGGCTTTTGCTTGCTCCTTCAAAGTCTTTGTAGAAACATGTGTTTTCACTGCTGGAATACGTTTTGGGATGCATTGTTTCAATCCCTTGCAAGCCTCATGTTGTTTCTTACACAATGTGGAAAAGCAAGGACTATATGTTTCCCAAATCACTTGAAATCCAGGAAAACGCACACTACATCACTCTTGCTCAAACACGATCTTTCTCCTAATGTGTTGAGAACATTCAAGAAACCAGAAAAGAAGGGTATTTTGATGTGAATTTCAGAGGGCTATGTACAAAAGGACATTTCTACTGGTTGCAGAGTGCAAAACCATGATTGACCTCATGTTCTCCATGAAAACCTTACATTTCCAAGTGACCTGAAGTAGGACTTTCACAAAAAGATGTGTTTGCGTGTCTGTGGTTTAGGCAGCTCTAAGTAGTGTATTCAGTGCTGGAGAGTAACACACTGTACAGAATTTACACAGCGTTTTGAGAGCACAACATGCTTCAAGCTGAAACTGCTACAAGGTGTGTGTAGCATGCAGAAAGAAGGCTTGTCATTTCAAAGAAAGAAGTGGAAACCAAAATGCAGCTAGTGAAATGAGCACACCAGTTTGGAAGATGTGCATGTGGACAGTTTCAAGCAGCAGCTCTTTGTGGACACTTGGAGAC
The DNA here is from genome assembly GCF_054644295.1 of Miniopterus natalensis. Classification (NCBI taxonomy): domain Eukaryota; kingdom Metazoa; phylum Chordata; class Mammalia; order Chiroptera; family Miniopteridae; genus Miniopterus; species Miniopterus natalensis. The sequence continues at coordinate 63,896 of NW_028269943.1, forward strand.
AGCGCTGTGAAAAAATTTCGTACGAAGCGGGATTTGGCCAAGTTGAAAGGCCTTCCAAAACCAACCCTAAAGAACTGAGCCAAACAATGAATGTTGCAACAAGCTCCTGCAGGAAAGGTGCTTCTATGAGACAAGCCCCGAGCAGGTAGCTACATTCTGCACAGTACAAAATGCAAATGAATTCCAGGCTGAAAACTCACTCCAGCAGGATGAAATGCATGTGTTTCTCTCTGAAAGAACACTCTGCCACTAGGCTTTTGCTTGCTCCTTCAAAGTCTTTGTAGAAACATGTGTTTTCACTGCTGGAATACGTTTTGGGATGCATTGTTTCAATCCCTTGCAAGCCTCATGTTGTTTCTTACACAATGTGGAAAAGCAAGGACTATATGTTTCCCAAATCACTTGAAATCCAGGAAAACGCTCACTACATCACTCTTGCTCAAACACGATCTTTCTCCTAATGTGTTGAGAACATTCAAGAAACCAGAAAAGAAGGGTATTTTGATGTGAATTTCAGATGGCTATGTACAAAAGGACATTTCTACTGGTTGCAGAGTGCAAAACCATGATTGACCTCATGTTCTCCATGAAAACCTTACATTTCCAAGTGGCCTGAAGTAGGACTTTCACAAAAAGATGTGTTTGCGTGTCTGTGGTTTAGGCAGCTCTAAGTAGTGTATTCAGTGCTGGAGAGTAACACACTGTACAGAATTTACACAGCGTTTTGAGAGCACAACATGCTTCAAGCTGAAACTGCTACAAGGTGTGTGTAGCATGCAGAAAGAAGGCTTGTCATTTCAAAGAAAGAAGTGGAAACCAAAATGCAGGTAGTGAAATGAGCACACCAGTCTGGAAGATGTGCATGTGGACAGTTTCAAGCAGCAGCTCTTTGTGGACACTTGGAGACAGCGCTGTGAAAAAATTTCGTACGAAGCGGGATTTGGCCAAAGTTGAAAGGCCTTCCAAAACCAACCCTAAAGAACTGAGCCAAACAATGAATGTTGCAACAAGCTCCTGCAGGAAAGGTGCTTCTATGAGACAAGCCCCGAGCAGGTAGCTACATTCTGCACAGTACAAAATGCAAATGAATTCCAGGCTGAAAACTCACTCCAGCAGGATGAAATGCATGTGTTTCTCTCTGAAAGAACACTCTGCCACTAGGCTTTTGCTTGCTCCTTCAAAGTCTTTGTAGAAACATGTGTTTTCACTGCTGGAATACGTTTTGGGATGCATTGTTTCAATCCCTTGCAAGCCTCATGTTGTTTCTTACACAATGTGGAAAAGCAAGGACTATATGTTTCCCAAATCACTTGAAATCCAGGAAAACGCACACTACATCACTCTTGCTCAAACACGATCTTTCTCCTAATGTGTTGAGAACATTCAAGAAACCAGAAAAGAAGGGTATTTTGATGTGAATTTCAGATGGCTATGTACAAAAGGACATTTCTACTGGTTGCAGAGTGCAAAACCATGATTGACCTCATGTTCTCCATGAAAACCTTACATTTCCAAGTGGCCTGAAGTAGGACTTTCACAAAAAGATGTGTTTGCGTGTCTGTGGTTTAGGCAGCTCTAAGTAGTGTATTCAGTGCTGGAGAGTAACACACTGTACAGAATTTACACAGCGTTTTGAGAGCACAACATGCTTCAAGCTGAAACTGCTACAAGGTGTGTGTAGCATGCAGAAAGAAGGCTTGTCATTTCAAAGAAAGAAGTGGAAACCAAAATGCAGGTAGTGAAATGAGCACACCAGTCTGGAAGATGTGCATGTGGACAGTTTCAAGCAGCAGCTCTTTGTGGACACTTGGAGACAGCGCTGTGAAAAAATTTCGTACGAAGCGGGATTTGGCCAAAGTTGAAAGGCCTTCCAAAACCAACCCTAAAGAACTGAGCCAAACAATGAATGTTGCAACAAGCTCCTGCAGGAAAGGTGCTTCTATGAGACAAGCCCCGAGCAGGTAGCTACATTCTGCACAGTACAAAATGCAAATGAATTCCAGGCTGAAAACTCACTCCAGAAGGATGAAATGCATGTGTTTCTCTCTGAAAGAACACTCTGCCACTAGGCTTTTGCTTGCTCCTTCAAAGTCTTTGTAGAAACATGTGTTTTCACTGCTGGAATACGTTTTGGGATGCATTGTTTCAATCCCTTGCAAGCCTCATGTTGTTTCTTACACAATGTGGAAAAGCAAGGACTATATGTTTCCCAAATCACTTGAAATCCAGGAAAACGCACACTACATCACTCTTGCTCAAACACGATCTTTCTCCTAATGTGTTGAGAACATTCAAGAAACCAGAAAAGAAGGGTATTTTGATGTGAATTTCAGATGGCTATGTACAAAAGGACATTTCTACTGGTTGCAGAGTGCAAAACCATGATTGACCTCATGTTCTCCATGAAAACCTTACATTTCCAAGTGGCCTGAAGTAGGACTTTCACAAAAAGATGTGTTTGCGTGTCTGTGGTTTAGGCAGCTCTAAGTAGTGTATTCAGTGCTGGAGAGTAACACACTGTACAGAATTTACACAGCGTTTTGAGAGCACAACATGCTTCAAGCTGAAACTGCTACAAGGTGTGTGTAGCATGCAGAAAGAAGGCTTGTCATTTCAAAGAAAGAAGTGGAAACCAAAATGCAGGTAGTGAAATGAGCACACCAGTCTGGAAGATGTGCATGTGGACAGTTTCAAGCAGCAGCTCTTTGTGGACACTTGGAGACAGCGCTGTGAAAAAATTTCGTACGAAGCGGGATTTGGCCAAAGTTGAAAGGCCTTCCAAAACCAACCCTAAAGAACTGAGCCAAACAATGAATGTTGCAACAAGCTCCTGCAGGAAAGGTGCTTCTATGAGACAAGCCCCGAGCAGGTAGCTACATTCTGCACAGTACAAAATGCAAATGAATTCCAGGCTGAAAACTCACTCCAGAAGGATGAAATGCATGTGTTTCTCTCTGAAAGAACACTCTGCCACTAGGCTTTTGCTTGCTCCTTCAAAGTCTTTGTAGAAACATGTGTTTTCACTGCTGGAATACGTTTTGGGATGCATTGTTTCAATCCCTTGCAAGCCTCATGTTGTTTCTTACACAATGTGGAAAAGCAAGGACTATATGTTTCCCAAATCACTTGAAATCCAGGAAAACGCACACTACATCACTCTTGCTCAAACACGATCTTTCTCCTAATGTGTTGAGAACATTCAAGAAACCAGAAAAGAAGGGTATTTTGATGTGAATTTCAGATGGCTATGTACAAAAGGACATTTCTACTGGTTGCAGAGTGCAAAACCATGATTGACCTCATGTTCTCCATGAAAACCTTACATTTCCAAGTGGCCTGAAGTAGGACTTTCACAAAAAGATGTGTTTGCGTGTCTGTGGTTTAGGCAGCTCTAAGTAGTGTATTCAGTGCTGGAGAGTAACACACTGTACAGAATTTACACAGCGTTTTGAGAGCACAACATGCTTCAAGCTGAAACTGCTACAAGGTGTGTGTAGCATGCAGAAAGAAGGCTTGTCATTTCAAAGAAAGAAGTGGAAACCAAAATGCAGCTAGTGAAATGAGCACACCAGTCTGGAAGATGTGCATGTGGACAGTTTCAAGCAGCAGCTCTTTGTGGACACTTGGAGACAGCGCTGTGAAAAAATTTCGTACGAAGCGGGATTTGGCCAAAGTTGAAAGACCTTCCAAAACCAACCCTAAAGAACTGAGCCAAACAATGAATGTTGCAACAAGCTCCTGCAGGAAAGGTGCTTCTATGAGACAAGCCCCGAGCAGGTAGCTACATTCTGCACAGTACAAAATGCAAATGAATTCCAGGCTGAAAACTCACTCCAGAAGGATGAAATGCATGTGTTTCTCTCTGAAAGAACACTCTGCCACTAGGCTTTTGCTTGCTCCTTCAAAGTCTTTGTAGAAACATGTGTTTTCACTGCTGGAATACGTTTTGGGATGCATTGTTTCAATCCCTTG
>NW_028269944.1:0-66867 GCF_054644295.1 Miniopterus natalensis
AACCCTTCTGTCTGGAGCATTATTCAAACACTCTCACTTTGGCTTGGCTGGCTGATGACTACTTGTTCTTTGTAGGATTAATGATTTCCTCTAGAAAGCCTTATGTAAGGTGAGATTATGCTCTCTTCATTTATGTTCTTATTGCCAGTGTTTCACAGCCTTTTAAAATCCATATCACTTTTGGTAATCAATAATGTCATATTCTTTGTAATTTAAAATATAAAATTTTTTTCCCCAATTAAAAATTATACTTTATCATTTAATATTCTCCTTGCTCTACAGATTCTGTCAACACGCCTTCCTGATCTCTCCCAGTACTCCATCCTTCTGGTTACAAATCACTGCTATAGGTAGTAAAATTTTCCTTAAAAAGGGAATTAAGGAGAAACCAATTTGTGGTTCTGTTTGGAATGTCATCCTTCCCTGGGGATTTTGAAACACTAAAGGCAGAAGAGAAGAATGCTCCAGATTTATAAACTGGCATATACCTGAGTTGCAGTCCTGGCTCTGCAACTGAGTAGTTTTCTTGATTTAGTTAGGCATTTTGAAAGCTTTCCTGCAATATTCTTCCCTCATCTTTCAAATGAAAGGAGTTCAACTTGGTTAGCATTGCTTGGAGTATATTTGAGGTACACTAGTATTTTGCTAGGTGTTAGTAAAAAAAAAAAAAAAAATTGGTTATAGCTAGGTATATTTGAGGTATGCTAAGTAAAGCAAAGTTAAATATGATTCTTTCAATCATCAATATCTTGTAACATGCTAGTCTAGAATGTTAGTATGAAGTGCTTTCCCCCCCCCCCCCCCCCCGCATATGTTAACCATGAAATCCTTCCAATTCAGAATCTCTTGTAAAACTTGTATTCTATGTAATGCAACTGGACTAAATGATCTCTTAGGGCCTTTCTTACCTGGCGTATTTTGATTTTTTAAAATGAAATTGTTAGATACTTGGCCTCTATGTTTTGTTTAGACTCTTTTCCAAAACAGCTTTAAACATTCATCTCTGATTCATTGATAATCTGATTATTGTCACACCCTATGGAGCTGCTGGTGTATGATATTCATAATTCAAAGTCTTATGCCTTTTCAAATGACTTGACATTTCTGGAATGCAGAATTTAGATGATGGTGACTAGCTGCAACTAGTTGCTTTTCTATATACAAGAGGCTTTGAGGCATTCTGTGCTTTTTATTAGTTATGCAATCTAAGGGGTCATGTTGAAAAACATTCTGGAGAAAATGTCTTGGGAAACCACCTATTGAAATATGGAAATTGTGACAATGCACTTGAGCTCCTATTGCCTGGGAGCTGTGTGTTCCCTTTTTCACATTTATAATGATTGGCTAGGACAAAAGGAAATAGAACAGACTTTTCTCTGAAACAGTCACCAGAAGTGTTCTGTTTGATGGATTACAGCTGCACAAATTCATGAAATGTCAGAAATGTGAAAGAAGAAATTCTCACATTGGAAGGGGAATTAGACCAGATTACCTTGGGAAGGGATCTTTCAGATCTAAGACTGATCTGCAGTGATGTCACCCTCTCCTTCTGAATTGTAATTGTACTTTTAGAATCCCTTGCTGCAAGTTAGCCTCCAGAGATCCAATTTAGAAATAAACAAATACCTGGGAAATGTCTCCCATGGATTTAAAAAATATGTATATTACTAGAGCTTTATTCTTCACTTAATTTGTCCCTTTGAAAGTCCAGAAATTCAGGCCATAAAGAAATAAAATATTGGACTTAAAACTTACAGATGAGGTAGATGATCAAGAGTGGGCAGTCACCATGCATATTCATTTAATATTTCCTTCTAGAAGTTTTAAAGTTTTCTTATTCACATTTAAGTCCTTAATCCATCTTGAATTAAATGTTGCATGTGGTATAGGCTTCAACTTCCTTTTCTCAAAGCAGGTAACCAATTTATCCCGTACATCTTATTGAACTATCTCTTTCCCCACTGATTTACGATGAGCTCGGACACACATATATTGTTTCTCTAAGTGAATGAGTATTTCTGTTCTCCCTTTTCTGCTCCGTTGATTCATTTGTCTATTTCTGTGGGAAAACCACACTGTTTGCACTTCTCTAGCTTTGTAATCAGTCTCGAGACCTGGTAGGGCAAATTTTCATACCATATAACCCACCCTCCTCCTCCGTATTTCCCTTCTCCTCCTCACCCCTCTTCCATTGCTTCTTCTTTGTTCCTCTTTAGTAGTATCTTAGCTATTCTTGGCCCTTTGTTTCCAGAGAGTGTTTGATTTCTTCCTTGATCTCATTTTAACCCATTCATTGTTTAATAACATGCTATTTAGCCTCCATGTGTTTGAATATTTTTGAATATTTTTTTTCAATCCTCACCCGAGGATATTTTTTCCATTGCTTTTCAGAGAGAGTGGAAGGGGGAGAGAAACATTAATGTGAGAGAAACACATGAATTGGTTGCCTCCTGCACGGGGCTGGGGATCGAACCTGCGACCGAGGTATGTGTGCCCTTGGCCAGAATCGAACCTGGGACCCTTCAGTCCACGGGCCGATGCTCTAACTACTGAGACAAACTGGCTAGGACTATTTTTGAATTGTAATTTCATGCTATGGTGCTCCAAGAAGATGCTTGGTATGATTTCAGTCTTCTTGAATTTGGTAGGACTTACTTTGTGTCCCAGCATGTGACCTATCTTTGAGTGTTCCATGTGCACTTGAGAAGAATGTGTATTCTACATTTTTGAGATAAAATGTTCTGTAAATGTCAATTAAATCCATCTGATCTAGCATGCTGTTTAAGGTCTCTCTTTCCTTGCTGATTTTCTGTCTCAAAGATCTATCCAGTGATGTTAGAGGGCTGTTAAAGTCCCCCACTGTGACTGTATTGTTGTCGATCTCCAAGAACTTTTTTATATATTTAGGTGCTCTTATATTGGGTGCATATATGTTTACAAGGGATATATCTTCTTGTTTTTTTTTTTTTTTAAGTTTCCTTATCTTTATTGTTGAAAATATTATAGATGTCCCCTTTTTATCCCCATTGATCCCCTCCACCCCACATCCACCCCACCTCCAAGCCTTCTCCATACCAATGCCTTTGTCCATAGGTTATGTATATAAGCATATAAGTTCTTCGATTAATCTCTCCCCACCCACTCCCCCATCCCCACCTTCCCTCTGAGATCCCTCAGTCTGTTCCATGCTTCTGTGTCTCTGGATCCATTTTGTTCATCAGTTTATTTTGTTTATTACATTCCACATACAAGTGAGATCATGTGGTACTTGTCTTTCTCTGACTGGCTTATTTCACTCAGCATAATACTCTCCAGTTCCCTCCATGCTGTCCCAGGGATATGTCCTCTTGTTGGATCGATCCGTTAAGTATTATGTAGTGACCTTCATTGTCTCTCGTTATGGCCTTTGTTTTGAAGTCTACCCACGCCTCAAGCCAGGGGCTTTAGAAACAGTTCTTTTCTGTCACACTGTAGTTCTATCCTTTACGTTCCAGTTTCTGTTAGTGGTCTGATTATACATCCAGCCACTCAGGCTCGCGTCTCTCACCTTCAACTCCTTCCTCTTATGAGTCCAACGTTCCATAAGTTCCAAGATCTCTAGCATTTTTATCCACATTAACTCCCCCATCCTTCTCTGTCTTCCTAGTATCAAGGCCCAATATCAGCTCCCACCTACTGGACTATTTTAGGTGATCTCTCTGTATTCAGTTTCTTTGCACTCTCTATACCTAATAGATAGTTTCCAGATTAAGTTTCCTAAAGACTCATAATGATATTTGCCTATTCAGAACATTCAAAACAACTTCTCAGTATAGTATTTAAAGGTCTTCACAATAATATCCCAACCCATTCTTCACATTTACCCCATCATGCTTCAACAGAGGCATTTTGCTTCAGTCAAATTAAACTAATTGGACTAATTGTCATTCTCTATAAATGTTCCACACATTCTGTCCTGAATGTCTTTTTTTTTTTTTTTTTTTTTTTACCTTTAGTCACAAAAGCATATGACGGTGAATTCCCTGTTCTTCATTTGTAAAGTAACAATTGTCCTTAGGGACATGCAAGATATTCTTGCATTACAGCAGATCACATCATGTACTCTGACTTTCACCGAATTGTTTATCTTTAAAATCATGTAAAAATAAATAAAGGTATTCCTTTGAAAAAGGAACCACCTGATAATTACTTGAAATTTGGCAGAGGAATATAATAAAGAAGAGGGGCAGTTATGCTTAGAGTCATACAAATTTTTTATAATCTCGAAGTAAGAAAACTTTGTCCTCAGAACTGGGAAAACTTCCAAAAATAACTTGTTGCCAAGGCTGAATTGCAAGTGAGTACTCAGGCTGGTTAACAGCCAAACTAAACTGTGGTTCCCAGGAAAAGTTTCTTTTCTTTGTATCTTTAGTACAGGCTCTAAAGAAAATTCTCAAAAAATAATTCTAGTCAACAAAATGGTCAGTGTAAAATTAGGGTATATACCCCTAAGGTGTCTACTTTGAAAAATGGCTCTCCTTTCATTCCAAACCTATCTTGGTTTTGTTGAACTTGGTCTCTCTCACCTACGTTTTCTGAAAACAGATTACTCTTTACTCTAGTACCACACTCAAATTTTGGCCCTGAGGATCTTACCACTCTCATAAGAGTGATTATTACCATCACATATTGAGCACTTAATATGTGCCTGACATGTACTAAACATGTCATTTTATCATTTTATCATTTCATGTTCACAGCACCCCTGGGACATAGGTACTTTTATCTTTAACATTTCATGATTATTATTTTTTAATCTTCATCCGAGGATATTTTTTTCCATTGCTTTTCAGAGAGAGTGAAGGGGGGAGGGGGAGAGAAACATGGATGTGAAAGAGACACATCGATCGGTTGCCTCCTGCATGTACCCCAACTGGGACCATGGACCGAGCCTGCAACCAAGGTACGTGCCCTTGGCCGGAATCGAACTTGGAGCCCTTCAGTCTGCAGACCAACGCTCTAATCACTGAGCCAAACCAGCTAGGGCTATCTTTAATATTTTAAATATAAGAAGCTTAAATCTTGGATAGTTTAAATGACCTGCCTATAGTCACATGACTTAATAAGTAGTAGAGTTTCATTTTAGACTCTGAAGTCTTGATCTGTAAAGGCATCAAAAGGAAATGTGTTTCTATTAAACATCAGAGCTTCCCTTAAGTAGAAAACAGAGTTTGTTTGAACTATCCATTCTAAATTCCTTTCCTTGGATCTCTCCCTGATCCTCTTAGATTTCTCAAGAGCAGGCCCCTCTTATTGCATTAGTTTCATAGGGTTTCAAGAGAAACTCTTTAGAGAGAAAACCTTAAAGAAAGGAATTCAAATGTATATTCTACCTGTAAGCAAGAGTTGTTCCTCACTGCTCCTCACATTGAAAATCCCACTCTGCAGCACTACTGAGCAATAATTACCTCATGCCAACACTCTTTCTTGATATTGGAAGCTACATGGAGTTTGGAATATGCAGATAATATGCCATATATTTGTGTATGTTGTTTATATTTATCCACATCATGAACAATTTGATTTTGAAAACTGGAAGTCATAAAATAAGTAGAAATAATATGTCATATAGTTTAATTCTCTTTAATTAAAAAAATCTTTTCTAGGTGATAGTTTGTAAATGACATAGGCAAACATTCAGGATCATACAAATTTGGACTGGATGGAAGTAGAATGAAAAGACATGAAGTTAATCTAATATTAGAATGTAAAATTTCATGAAGGCACCACTAAAGCAAATGTTAGACTTTTCTCACTAACAGACTTAATGGACTCCATTTTTATATGGCAACTTCATGGTACTTGTTACGAACTTCTTCGCTCTCATTGTAAGTCCATAGGCTTTCTTCCCAAGTCAAAATGAAAAGGGCATGGACGTTAAGAGCATAAAGTGAGTTGGTAATAATAAATTTCACATACAGTGCTTACAGCTTGCTAGGGATTATTTTAAGAGCATTACTTGTATTACCTCATTTAAACCTCATAACTACCCTATGAGACAGGGAATTATTATTTCCAGTTTACAAATGAGAAACCTGAGGCACACAGAGATTCATTTGCTCAGTCACATGCTATGATGTAAATATGAACCCAAGCAGTCTGGTTCCAGAATTCATGCTCTTGTCTACCATACCATGTGAACTTCATTTTCCCAATATATTTAATCTATGGAGAGAGATATATTCTATGGGAGGGAAGGTAAATTCTACTGTAAAGATTTAATAGATATTCAAAATCAACTGAATCTGTCTACTATGGAATTATTCTATTTGCGCTTCAGTTTCTTTTAAAAAAATATATCTTTATTGATTTCAGAGAGAGGAAGGGAGAGAGAGAGAGAGAGAGAAACATCGATGATGAGAGAGTCATTGATCGGCTGCCTCCTGCATGCCCCCTGCTGGGGATCCAGCCGCAACCCGGGCATGTGCCCTGACTGGGAATCAAACCTTGATCTCATGGATCCTAGCTCCTCTCTCAACCTCTGAGCCACACCGCCGGGCAGCCCTTCAGTTTCTATAGCTGTCGTTTTAGGCCTTCTCTCTCCTTAAGCTCTTAACAGTAACCAGCTGTCACCTGCCAAGCTGATGACTAGTATCCATCTTCACCAATCTCTCTAATCTCTGTAATCTTACAGATACAGGCCATCTGTTACTAACTTCTGAGAAGACTGGACTTCTAGTTTTATACTTTCCTTTGCGCTCAATATATATATAATCTTCCATTTTGCTTATGTATCCTCTCCTTACATTGGCAAAACCTCAATATTTCCCAAATTTCTCCCACAGAAACCTAGTTAATCAGTGCTGTGATAGTAAATAGATATTACATGGAATAAAAGGCTTTTCTGAGAAGCTAAGTTTGGAAAATACTGGATTGAAATCCTGAATCTGCCCCTTACTAATGGTATTAACTTGGTAAAATAACTTACCTGCATCTCATTTTTCTTTGTCAATAAAATGAAGCTAAATATATTATCTACTTCACTGATTTGTTGCAAATATTATGAGGTAATGTATGAAAGTCACTTCGTGTTATGACTTCCTTATAATTTTTATTCAACATGACAGCTGAAATTATTAAATTATGATCGTTGTTATTATAAGCTAAGGTAAGGCTAGTAAGGTTGAATTGTGGCCAAGTCTGCAGTCTCCTGGTAGAGCATGTAGCCCAGTTCTTACTTGTAATGGATCCCCAATTCTGCCCTGTGGATGGCTACTTCAGAATCTCTACAAATACCTCTTAAAGATGCTCAGGCTCTGTTCCTGGAAATAATGATTTTGGACATTTTATAAAATTTCATTTTTTATAAAACACATTTACAATAAAATTTGGGAACCACTAATTTACAAAATAATATTAATATTCCCTAGCATAGCATTCAAGGCTTCACACGATTTAGCTTTATGTTGCTTTTACACTCTCAGCTTGTGCTGTAGTAGTAGGGGATACTTTTCAAATAGAAGTTTGGGGATCCCACATGGTATCTAAAAGAAGAGTTATAACTGACAGACAAAAGTCCTTCAGTCACTACAAAGGTTTTCAGTACTGTCCAGCAGAGGTTTCAAACCTGGATACACACACACACACACACACACACACACACACACACACACACACACATATATCACTTAGGGGCACTTGTTAAATATGTATATACCTAGACTATACTCCTGGAGTTTCTCATGGAGCAAATCTGGGATGGAGCTGGGGAATATAAATATTTTGAAAAGCTCTCCAGGTGAGCCCAATGAGGGGCCAGGCTTGGAAACCATAGCATGTTCTTTTCTTGGTCTATATCTGTTGAAAGCAGAGACCAGATGTTTTGGATTTCTTTATATTGTCCAAAATCAGTAGCCCCATGCTCACGCTAAGTAAGTGCTCACTTATTGATTCAAGTAAGGGAGAAGGGCTGGTTTTCTGAGAATAGGAGGTAACTTTTTGCTGTGCCACCAAAAGGACTTAATTTGTATCAGACATCTCCTCCTCTGGAATGAAGAAAGATAAGGCAGCCTAGCATTCTACCCCTAGCTCCCCTGAAATCACTTTTAAGGTCACTAGAGATGTAGACATTTATACTCTTCGCTGAAAATTTCAAATGTAACCCAGTGGACTAGCAGAATCCAACCCAAATCTGTTTAACTTTTTCTGTTTGCTGTCTCTTATCTATGAAAGCAAGGCGAGTGAACAGTTCATCCAAAGATATCATTTTGGTTAACATTGCAGGCTCTGGATTCATATTCTTTGTGTTCAAATACTTTTTTTGTTTTTTTTCTACCCATTGCCAGCTATATAACCTTAGGAAAGTTACTTAAACTTTCTGTCCCTCGATTTTCTCAACCATGATATGGGGGTAATGTTAGTACCTACTGTATATGATTGTTGTAAGAATTAAATGAGATAATGAATATAACTCACAAACGGTTCTTGACACATAAAATGTGCTAAATATTTATTTGTATATTTCCCCATAATTACTGAAGTTTCTACATTCGTATGTCAGAATTTCCATAGAATTCTACCCCCATTTCCTAAAATATACACTTTTGTTAATTAAACAACTGCTCACAGGGGAGCTTTATTTTCCAAATAGTGACAGAGGGCAAGATTTAATGTGTTCTAGAGGTGTGGTTTTCAGTTACTGGTAATTAATCATGTTTTCTCTAATCTGTAAAAAGTGGAAAAATAAAATGTCAAATTCCCAAATGTCATTTCTTAAGAATTTTCCTTTATACACAAATTTATTTCATTCCTACATTTTGGGGATTAAAATACCCTCTTTAAGGGAATGCAATAAGGGCTTGTGGTATTTTTAATTCCCATACTTGAAAAAAATTTTTAAATGACTAACCTATGTCAGACCTTCACACTTTTTTGAAATTTTACTGATCTGTGAGATACAACAATTTAAGAACCACTATACTAAGTGCTATGATCACTATGAGATACACTGAAAGCTAAGCCATCAAAGCATAAGTTCTCACTTCTTTTGGCTATCTACTAGTGCAATTACTCATTTCTTCCGGCTGTCTTTGAATGTGGTTTTGGTTTTCACTGACAATTTCCCAGAGAAGCTGACATTTTGACATTAAACACAGCAATAGACTTTGCTCAAACCTTGGATAAGAGGCAAGATTCATGTCAATGGTGGCAGTGATCTCTAGTTGCCATTTTAGGATTGTTTATGTATTTTACAATCACCAAAATGACAGTATGCTCTTATCAGTTAAACAATTAAAACATGAGAATATTAGAGGGGGCTATTGATTGATTCTATTATTTAATGCCTTCGCATTAATTCTATTAAAAAGGAGATAGCTTCTCATGTTGCACTGAGGTATTATATAATGCATTTCAAATGCTTTGTAAAGATTAAAGCACTAGAAAACTGCAAAATATCAAAATACTTAAAAATAACTTCCTCTACCTTTTTATTTGCCTACCTTATAGTTTTAATATTACATAGACGTGATTTATCATGTGACAGAGAAAATATCTAGGCTTTGTGTTTGAATATTCCTTCTGAAACACTACGGTTATAGCCTCAGTTATGTTTACAATTGCATAAAAAGAATTAGTTATTGTTTGTGATATACTAATAAACAATATTTCCAATATTAAAAATATAAGTATTATGTATATAAAGATAAATAAAATATAAATATAAAATAAAGATAATAAAACCATTCAATGTAGTCAGAAATGAAAATTATTATATAAACCAAGCTTGCTTTATATCTGATTACCACTGGGTGTCAGCAATGCATGAGTTTAAACCAACGATAAATAAAGATGTATGATAAATCTAAAATTTATTTTGTGTTAGTATTTTACTTAATTTTTTTCATTTGAGATTTTTATTATCAAACCAATATTTAACTATATATTAGTAATAATTTTATTCCCTGGCTGAAAATGCTTCATAATCACCACAATAATATAGAACAAATAATAAATGACACTTCCTTATAATTTGATAACTTAAGAAGTTGAAAACATCAAGAAGGTAAAATATAACCAAGCTGTTAAGTTACAGTTGTATGTGTGTGCTTTGCAGATTCAAACTATTTAAGGTACTAGATAGAGCAGGATCAGAACCTGTTCCCTTCCAACGAGGGAATATTATGGGGCAATATATATTAATCAAATCTGCCTCAATTCACCTGGTAGGGCAAAATTTTCTTGAAATCGATGATGCCTTTCTCCAGAAGGGTGAAATATATTTAGAATGAAATAAATCAAATACTGAACCATTTGGGAAAATAATGATTTTAAAGGAACCTCCACAAGAGAAAACTAATCTTGAGACTGATTGAGCATTTATCTTTTCTTCATTATTAACTTCCCTGAGATCCTCAGGGACAACTTATCAGAGACCTTCCCATCCCTTCTAGGGGTGGCTGCTCTCTCTCTACTAGGCCTCTTAAAGGTCCAAGGCTGCTGGGAACATGAAAGGCAGAGCACTGGGTTTTTAGCTCAATTATTAAAGACCAGAGTTATAGGACAAGCTTTCCACCCAAGGAGGTGGAGATACTAGGCACCCCTTGTACAGAGAGATAAGGCAAGAGGATCTCTTGTAGGCCAGCTAAGCCAGGAGTCATTAAGTAAAGGATGACTCACTTGAGGCATGGGCCATACTTATTGTCCATGTGGAGTCAAGACCAATGACTGAGCAGAGTAAATCCAACTAGCAGTGCCCAACCACCACTGTGGCCATTGGTAAGGCTGCCCTCAGAAGACTTGGTAATCATTCCACACCAGGGTGGAACCTGGGCAGCTGGGTACAGGGTGGCCGCCTACTATACTTCAGGATGACAAGGTACAGGGTGTCCACTTTCAGCTGGCCCAAAAGAGCCCAGAGGTTTGCAAGGATGCCTCTACCTTTCAGCTTGTTACATGACTGTCTCTCTGTAGAAGGGAAACCAGTCCACTGTACCTCAAGAGACTCCTTTTGTGGTGCATACTTGCCAACTGAGAGAAATTTAACCCTGTGTTTCTTAAGGGAAAAAGACTAATCTTTTTTTGCAACATGACCTGGCCCCAATATAAACTGAGCAATGGAGAGGTTTGGCCAGTTAATAGCACCATTAATTTTAATACTACCTTACAACTAGATTTATTCTGCCATTCCCAAGGAATAAGGGATGGAGGTTCCATATCTCTAAGACTTTATGACCTTCAGAGACAACTCTAAGCTATGTGCTACCTGTAAACTAGGTCCCTCTGTAATTGCTAGAGTCTGAAAGAAAAAATGTACCCAGATAGAAAAAAAAAAATTCCAAAAATGGCTGAGTTGACTTGTCAGTGATTTGCCAACACTTGAATGGCAACACAATTAAAAACAAGGACAGTTGTTTTTAATATGGACAAATGAAGTCTTTACAAGGCCAGAGGTGTGGCTCCAAAAACAATTCAAAACCTACCAAATCCTTTTACCTTCCCTAAACTTTCACTATTCATCTCAAAAGGCTTATGAATAATTGACTTTATGAAATCAAAGTCCTTCTAGGAGGAGCTTGCATTTCTTTCCTTGTACCTTTGAAATGTGAATCCCTGGTCTTCTTCAAGAACTCCTATCTGAGCCATCTTTTAAAATTCAAGTTTCTGGAAAGTAATTCTTATCAAAAGGAAAAAAACCTTAGCTTTTTGAGCAGAATAAAAATTATCAAATATTTAGATATTTTGACATAACATGAAATACTAAAACACTGATTGCTAGACATGTCTCAAGTTCACCTACTTTTGGATTTTTATTACAAATGAGCCAGAAAATGGATTTGGAGCTGTTAATGAATGTCTTATACTTTATTAGAAGTATGTCTCTTAAAACTGTACGTTTAGCCTATGTTTTTAGAAGTTATGAAATGTCTTTGCCAACCTAAAGAATACTAATTGCTTATTTTTTAGTTGTCACAAAAAATTGAGGTTTCTAAAAGTTAACAAATACTAATTAAGTTGGAAAGAAATTGTATGGTTTTGGTAATAGGAGTATAAAGTATGGAGATATATACTTTATACCTTGAGGGTAATAGAAAGAAAGTTGATCTAAAGCTGGTTATTTCTGAACAGTTAAGAAGAGGAAAACTAAAAAAGACTAGAAAAGTTATAGAAGATTTGTAAAGAGAAATCTTGAGAGGAAATTATATAGATAAGCTGAATAGTGAATTTAACTAAGTAAATCAATTTAAATATCAAAAGTAAGCTAATACAAAGTTGGAGTTTGGTTCTTTTTCACTCTGCTAATAGGTCAAGGATTTTCCTTTTGCTTTTCAGATAAAAGGAAACCTATTTTTTCTTAAAACAATT
Source organism: Miniopterus natalensis (assembly GCF_054644295.1). NCBI lineage: Eukaryota > Metazoa > Chordata > Mammalia > Chiroptera > Miniopteridae > Miniopterus > Miniopterus natalensis. Next base: position 12,343 of record NW_028269944.1, read on the forward strand.
TGGTAAGTTATACCTTTATGAACAATATTAAACATTTATATTTTTCTCCCTACCTGATCCCTCCAGAATTTAGAAACACTTAATGAGTGAGTATTATTACTTTCATGGCAATATGCTTGTTTGGGTGAATCCCATAAGAATCTGTTCTCTTTTTTTAAAATTGATTTTAGAGAGATAGAAAAGGAGAGAGGGAGAGAGAGAGAATCAATATGAGAGGGAAACATCAATTGGTTGCCTCTTGTACACACCCTGACTGGAATCAAACCCACAGCGACCTGGCTATGTGCCCTGACCAGGAATCGAACCCACAGCTTTCTGGTGTATAGGATGATGCCCCAACCAAATAAGCCACACCAGCCAGGGCAAGAATCTCTTTATAATAAGACACATAAAACCAGTTTCCAATTAAGGCTGCATTAACCAAATCTTTGACTGGAATATCATGTTTGAGAGAGACATGCCTTGACTCTGGACATCATCAGAAAGCTTTAAGGAATTAAGATTGACTTTGGAAGCTGATAAAAGCCCCTTGGCAAAACAGCCTGTTACCTTGCTTATTTACATGGTTTATTGCAGTCTTTCCAGGTAAAGAATGAAGGTTGCTTTCCTGAGAGATGACAAAGAAATAACCTCAAGGCAGTTTTGGGGACCTTGAGAACTTGAAGAATTTACCCAAACTTATAGATATTGCAGGCAAATCCTTATGGCAACAATGTAGCTTGGCTTCTTCACCCTGAGGGGCTAATTAAAGCTCAATCTGGAGATTTCTTATGAAATTCCAGCAAAGCAAATTTAAAAGAGCCTACATGATCAATAACTGTACTATTCTTGTGTTTATGCAAATAATACGGCCAAATTGAAACTGGTACTTAATGTAGTAAATAAATTGGTCTTAATCTGGCTCTTTGACAAAAATGAGGGTGATTTTAGGGGGAGGAATTGTCCTTCAATAGAATCTATAATACACAATTGTGAATATTAGACTCTAGTTCAATTAATTGTCCTCAAAGTTTCATTTTTCACCTATAAACTAAACTGAATCTAGTTTCTAGTTTTCTAGTTTTCTGAAATATTTGGCTACAACCCTGCAAACTTATATTTCATTTTTCTCCCATCCTTTGACATGGAATTATTGAGAACTGAAACTTTTTTCAAGCTTTGTAATTGCAAATTATAGCCAAAGGCATAATTAGACAATCTGAGTGACTGATGCTGTGTAAAACATACAGAATTTACCTAAGCATCTCATGACATCACCAGAGATATTACTTGTTTGTCAGGATAAACAACATCACAGACCTAGGCCAACGAGCCTGGTGGCCCCCCAGTATCCTTACCTGGATACTCCCTTTCATTGGACCATTCATCATAGTTCTTGTCATTCTAGATTTTGCACCAATAATGAGATTTATAACACAATTTGTCTCTACCAGGCTACAAGCCTTACTCATACTCTGTGAATACTGCCCCTTACCAACTCTACATAACATTGCAACATCACTCCATGCCTGGGTTTCAACATCCCTCTGACAGAGGGCAAGGATCACTTGACTTTGAAAGCAAACATTGCCCCTCTTCAGCAGGAAGCAGTTACAGAAGAGACACTACATTCCTTATCCTTAAAGAATTCAGAGCCAAGAGCCCTTGAGGGGGAAATGTGGTAGGCAGTTAAGACAGGCATGAGCAGGAAGAGGACAATAGGCCAGGTACAGAAGGTCACCCCTAACAATGGGCAAAACTAGGAAAAAAAGAACTTTGTCCCCAGGGTATCCTTTTCTCCCCTAGCATATCGCTGGTCATGCAGTTTAGATCCCCTGACCTTTCATATCAATGGCCACATGGTGTGGACCCTCCCATGATCTTTCCTCACCTAGCATGTCACTAGTCATGTGGTAGGCCCCCCTAGAGGAGGAACAGCGGGGGCTGGAGAAGAACCTTGTATGACTCCCTTGCACAACCACTCTCTTAAGAATTAAACCCTGGATATAACATCTAGGCATCAGTTGTGTTTCAGCTCCTGGCCCAGAAAAGCAGCAAAACCAGATGAAGCAGCATCATGGCTGACATCAGAAACAGATGCAATGACTAATGACTCCCTTCCATAGTGCCAACCAATCAGTAGAGACCACAATCCTGAAAGGACACACCTGAAAAGCTGATGGATATTCTATTGAGATCCTCCCCTGGGACCTCGCTTAAGATCCCTGCCTTTAGACAGGGGATAAAAACACTCAGAATGGAGGACTCAGTGTGTATTCTTTCTCTCTCTTGAGCATGCCAACACCTTTCCCTACCCACTTCTTTCCCCAGGGTGCACTTTCTCTCTTTGAAGCACACCTCCCTTCTTCTTCACCCAGGCATGGGTTTTTTGTTTTTTCCCCCCTTTTTAAAATATGTATTTCAGAGAGAGGAAAGTAGAGAGAGAGAAAAAGAGAGAGAGAGATAAAAACATCAATGATGAGAGAGCGGTCATTGATCAGCTGATGCCTGCACACCCCCTACTGGGGAATGAGCCTACAACCCAGACATGTGCACTGACCAGGAATCGAACCTCGATCTCCTGGATCCTAGGTCAATGCTCAACCACTGAACCTCATCGGCTGGGCAGATTTTCCTATTTCAAAATGTAATATCAAGCTAGAGTAATCAAAACTGTGTGGTATTAGCATAAGGATAGACACAAAGAACAATAGAATAGAATTGAGAGTCCATACAAATCCATATTTCTAAGAGCAATTAATTTTCTTTAAGGTTGCCAAAGCTATTTAATGGACAACAAATAGGTTCTTCAACAAAGAATACTGGGACAGTTGGATATCCATGTTTAAAAAAATTGGATCCTTTCCTCACACCATATACAAAAATTAACTCAAATATGAATGAAAGAGCTAAATAAAATAGTCAAAACTATAAAACTCTTAGGTGAAAATATAGGAATAAATCTTTGAGAGCTTGAATTTGATAGTGGATTCTTAGATATGACACCAAAAGCACAAGCAAAAAAAGAAAAAATAGATAAATTGAGTTTCAGAATGAAGAACTTTTAGGTTTCAAATGACACTACTAAGAGAGTAAAGAGATAAACATATTGTCCAGTGAACACTTTATTTGTGTAGAAAGCCCACTCTAAAGTTGGATATAACAAATGTTGGTGCAATTTGATGAATAAAAAGTATGCTGAGAAACAAACACAAAAAAAGAAAGTAAAGAGAAAACCCACAGGATGAGAGAAAATATCTGCAAATTATATATCTGATAGGGATCTAACATCCAAAATATATCAAGAACTTTTATAATCTGATCTTTAAAAGACAAACAACCCAATTTAAAAATGGACAAAGATCCTGAATAGATATTTCTCCAAAGATATGCAAATGGCCAATAAACATATGAAGGGGTGCTTAACACCATTAAATATTAAAGAAATATAAATAAAAATCACAGTGAGATACAACTTCACACTCACTAGGATGACTAGAATAAAAAAATAGATAATAACAAATGTTGTAGAGGATGTGGAGCAATTGGAACCCTCCATACATTCTTGATGGGATTGTGAAATGTAGCCACTTTGGAAAACAGTTTGATAATTCTTAAAAAGTTAAACATAGAATTGTCATATGACTTAGCAATCCCATGCTTAGGTATGTACTCAAGAGAATTAAAAATTTATGTCCATAAAAAAAGTTGTACATGAATATTTTTGGCAGCATTTTTCGTAAGAGCCATGAAGTAGAAACAAATCAAATGTCCATCAACTGATTAATGAATAAGCAAAATGTAATATTTCTATACAATGAAATATTATTACCTTCTTTCAACTTTGACATACATTTGAAATTTTTCAAAATAAAAATTTGGGAAAGAAGCAATTTCAAATCTCTGAACATAGATGTTGGGTTTGCTGACTTTGAACTTACTGTAGGATCACCACACTGAATCATTTCTTTGGGGTGCCAAGTATGTCAGTACCATTGGAATTGTCATCTTGGACTGGTCAGATTCCCAGAGAAGACTTTCATCTCCTAATAGGAAGATTGCCAGCATTCTGGTTGCCCACTGGAGGAATAGGGTTGGGGTTCTCAGCATTCTGTTTTCAGTATGATATCAACTACAATATTGCTTTCCTGTCTTCAACTGTGCCACGTTTTCCCTAATCCAAAAACCCTTTTAGCCTTCTCCCATGTTGTGGGAATAGCTGTTGACCATCTACATTGAATATGAGAAGAAATTTGGAGAATCTTACTGTGTCTAAACTTTGTCCTTCACTATTTATCCTTACTTCCAGAATTACCTGGTGTCACCAAATTTGAAACTTTTGGAGAAACTTCTGTGTGCATTACTAGTACAGTGCCTGGTACATTGTAATTGCTCTGTGAATACTTATTGAAATTAATTTTAGTCACTTATTAAGTTGTATTTTATACTCAGCCAGAACTTCATGCATGTATAAGCTTTAGTTGATGTGCCTGCAGGTGATGTTTATCCCCAGGTTCTACCCAAAAGCCAGGAGCAGTGATATTTGTTTTCTCTGCCTATCTTAGGCCCCACATTAGAACCTAAGGCATTATTGTTTGTGTCTTAACAAGAATCACTTATATATGAGGTCACAAAATCCAAATTATTGATCTTACTTAGCTTTAAAAATAGGTGAATACACAGACAATAGCATGGGGAAGGTCTGGGGGGGCAGACGTGGGGTAGAGGGGATCAATGAGGAGGGAAAGGGGGACATCTATAATACTTTCAACAACAAAGATAAATTTAAAAAAAATAAGTGAATACTGACTGAGAGCTGTGGTTAGTACCTTGCTCTGGAACTGTTCTGGCCAAGACTTCCATTAGTCAGTCTTACTATTTCATGTGAAGAAACAGCTTCCTCATACACGTTGTTTCCCCAAGGCAGAAAGTTTCCCAGGAGTGAATTTGTTCTCTTCATTTATATGTTCTTGGTGAATAATCTACAAAATTCTAATGGTACACCATTTTCGGTAAAATAATTTTGATCATAAAATCCCATGAATTCTGCAATATATATCACTGTATAAATCAAATATATTGATAAAGACATTGAGATTTTTAAAGGATGGGTGACAATACAAATAGACATTCGAAATTATCTTTGCAAACCTCAAGAAATCATCCTGGGTTCTTCCTTGCAGAATATATACCTCTTTGGTGTGCATTGACTAGGAAAGAAAAGTGTTTCTCCATCTGTGATGCAAAGGCCACTCATATCAGAATCACCTGAGATACCTGTTAAAATAGTTTTGTTCCCTTCACACACTTAATCAGAAACGTTAAAGATGATACCCTAAGATCTTCATTTTAACTAGATTCATAGGCCCAGAGGATTTTTAGGAGCATTGAAGATTTTTAAATACTGGCTTAGAACAGTGTTTCTCAAAATTGTGCAGTTATTAGCAAACACTGCTGTGCTTAAAATGCAGGTTCTTATTCACCACCACAACACAAATTGAATCTAAAATATGGGGAGAGACACTGAAATCTTAATATTGAAAAGTGCCCACAAGTGATTGTCGTCGTTTTTTTTCTCCCTGCTGGGGGGGGGGGGGGGGGGGAGGGGAAGGGGCAGGGAAGGAAAAGAGAAAGGGAAAGGCATGGGCATGTTCCAGGGCATGCTCCTGTTTGTTTTTTTAAAGTAAGACATTGTATTAGTTTGCTAAGGCTGCCATAACAGAATACTACAGAATGGGTATTCTGCTTAAACAACAGAAAATTTTCTCACAGTTCTGGAGGTTATAAGTCCAAGGTCAAGATGTAGGCTGGTTTGGTTTCTTCTGAGGCCTCCCTTCTTGGCTTGCAGATGGCCACCTTTGAGCTGGGTCCTCACATGGTCTTTCCTCTGTGTGGGCATCTCTGTGTCCAAATTTCCTCTTCCTATAAAGACACCAGTCAGATTGGATTAAGCCACACCCTAATGGCTTCCTTTTAACTCAACCAGCTTTTTAAAAGCCCTATATCCATATACAGTCACATCCAGAGGAACTGGGGGTAAGGCTTCCACATATGAATTTTGGAGGAAAACAATTCATTCCATAGCAGACACAATGATTAAATGTAATGTGATATTCTTGGTGGGAGACTGAATGAGATAAAGGGTACTAGGTAAAAACTAAGGAAATCTGAATAAAGTACAGTCTTTGGCTAATAATGATGTGTCAGTATTGATTCATTAATTGTAACAAATGTATCATACTGACTTAATAATGAAGGAAACTGTGTGGGAGTCTGAGAAATTCTGATAGACATGAGTCTCTACTCTGGCAGTTGCTAGCTATGCTATTAGGCAGGTCCTATAATTTCTTTTCTTTTTTTTTTTTAAATATATCTTTATTGATTTCAGAGAGAGGAAAAGAGAGGGAGAGAGAGAGAGAGAAACATCAATGATGAGAGAGTCATTGATCAAGCCCACAACCCGGGCATGTGCCCTGACCAGGAATCGAACCCTGATCGCCTGGATCCTAGGTCGACGCTCAACCGCTGAGCCACGCCCTGCCGGGGAGTTCCTATAATTTCTTTAATCTTTGCTTTTCTCATTTGTAAAATGGAAATACTAACAGTTCCATACATATTTTAAGATTTTTGGAATTTAAGATTTATAATGTAGGTGTAGACACTTTGTAATCTGTACATCATGATACATATAGATGTATTTTTAAAAGATAATGTTTTTATTTTACAACAGTTTTAAATTTACAGAAAAATTGCAAATACAGTACAGGGTTTCAATATACTCATACCCAGTTTTCCCTATTATTAACATCTCACATTAATATAATACATTTGTTATAATTAATGAACCAATGTTGGTATGTTATTAAGTCCATACTTTATTAAAATTTTCTTACCTTTCACCTACTATCCTGTTTCTGTCCCGGGATCCCATCCAGAATACAACATTTGTCATCATGTCTCTTCAAGCTCCTCTTGCTTGGGACAATTTGGATATGGTTGTAAATAATTTTCTGCATATGTGCAAATTTACCTTTCTTCTGACATTGGTAATATGTTGGAACTAAACCAGCACATTTTGGGTACTTTTATAGATTGTATAAGATATTCTGGAACATTATTTTTTGTTTGGCTGTTTATCAGAAACATGAGGAGAGTTTTTTGAAACACAAATCCCTAGGCCCATATGTCCCTAATAAATGATATCTCTTGGGGTAGTCATCTGGGTGAGACCCAGGAATCAAGTTTGCTTGTTTATTTAAAACAAATTTCCCTGGTAGTTGTGAGACCACTAATCCAGCACAGGTTTGTGAAAAGCATTTGAGATTCACTGTTCTGGAACATTTCAATTGTTTCTTTTCTTGTTGATACCTAAATGGCCAGAGAAGTCTGCTGGAGCATGCAGACCTTTAGCCTATATTGACATAAGATTCTTGTTGGCTAAACAGTGAAACTATGTAATTCAATACCTATGGATGAACCTCCATCTGTCCACATAACAAAGAAATAACTTAGTCTTCCAACTAACATCAGAAAGACACTTGGACTTCAAATTCTGAATTGTGGTCAATGTTATCAGACTGAAAAGCTTTTTCTGCCATTCAACAGTAGTATGAAATGGTAGATAAGGCCATGGGAATAAAAATTGTCTAGGTGATGAGCAAGATATTGTAGCATAGAGCTAAGAAGATAAAATACTGTTCAGGCAAGTTCCTAAACTACTTAATGCCAGAGAATAAAAACTGATGAGCTGTCTTTCCAACTATTCTTCAGACAAAATAATATGTGTCAAACAGCTTTGGCAAGTGCAAACATGTAAGACAAGCCCAGCTAAACCAAAGGCCTCAGGGAACTTCATCGTTGAGTCAGTCACAATCATTCCTTTTTAGTAGGTGATATAAGTCTATATTTGGTTATATGGTAATTTGAACACCAGAGTAATTCCCCAAAGTGTCTAGCCAAGAAAATAAAGTCTTCTGTGACACATGATGCTGTAAATCATTTCTCTTCTTTCTTTTCCTCTCTCATTCTTTTTGCAGTTTCTGTTTTCTCACTTAACTTTCTAACGGCAATTTATGAACACTCAATTGTTAGGAGAACTTGCCAATATTAGAATATCTATGATTTCTCCCTAGGGTATTATCATCCTGGTATCAAGAATCTCAGAAATCAAATCAATAAGTAGAATATTGATTTGTAAACATGAACTGAGGACTAATCACATTATGGGAAAAGTTGGATGACTTCTCCACTTCCTATATTTGGGTACAACTATTCATTAATTGGCATATTTGCCTTGGTCTGTAACCTCTATGCTCTAGAACCCATCTTCTTGCTCTATTCTGTATCAAAACAAACTGTCTTTACTTGGTATGGTTGTCCTTTCCTTTCTGAGCAGGTTGGGCCAATGTGAGGCACTAGATTATTGCAAGGTAGGAGAAGGCAAGAAGGCAAAATATTTTGCCCCCTTTCCCTGTTTCTTTTAGCATCCCTTACAATGGCTGCTTTTCATGCCTGGCTCCACCTTCCATTGCATGGTTTCGTCTTCTATAGTTCCAGCTGCAGCCTTGGTTCTAGGCCCTACAGCTTCAGGACTCTGATAATAGCTCCTCATTGTTTGTCACTCCTCTATAGGGTATGCATGGCTTCCTGTCATTTCTAATCTCTGAGTTGCCTGACCTCCTCTTTTTGTTTCTCAGTGTGTCCCTCTAACTAACAAATACCAAGCATTAAGTTGTCTCAGACAGACCTAGAGTGATGCCTTTTTCCTAGTTAAACTGTACATGCTATAGTCAGATAGCCTGCCTCTTGGATAATGTTAGAAAAATAATGAAACATTCTTTCTCTCAAGATAATTGTTAGTAAAAATGAAAACCCTGACTCAATAGTTGTAGAAATACAGAAATACCCACAAAACTTATAAGGATAAATGAGAACGTATGCACATGGGAGAATAGCATAAGAAATAAGAACCAGCCTAAATATTTACTAATTGAGAAATGCTTAAATAAATTATGGTTTAATATAATATGGAATACCATGAGAACATTAAAAGGAATGGGATTTATTTATATGTAATGATGTGAAAAGCTACCTAAAATTTTGTGAAGAACAAAAAGCAAGAGAAGAAATCTAACTATTTTTAAAAGCATCTAGTCCTGGCCGGGTAGTGCAGTTGGTTAGAGTAGTGTCCTGATACTCCAAGGTTGGGGGTTCAGTCCCTGGTCAGGGCACATACAAGAATCAACCAATGATGCATGAATAAGTGAAACAACAAATCGATGTTTCTCTCTCTCTCATTCTCTCTCAAATCAATAAAAAAATAAAATAAAAGCACTTAAAAAAAGAAACTGAAAAGAAACTTTTCTAAACTTATCTTTAACTCAAGATGCTTATATGTCTCATGTCGATGTTTTTTAAAAGGATATTACTTTGTCATTTTGCCAGAAATATTAGTTAAATCTAAGTTTTATGTTTTAAAAACTATAACCTTAAAATTGGAGTAAGAATTCTAGGCAACACATATAGTCAAGTAACTTTATAAGGTAGATGGCTTTTGTTGAAGCACTGAAATAGCAAAAGCTATTAAGTAATAGAAATATATTTGATCAGAAAATTTTAAAAATTCTATGGATTAAAATTTCCATAAGAAATTATAATTTAAATGTAAAATTGAGAAAAATATCTGGAACACACATAATAAAAATGGGTTAACCCTCTAATAAATAAGTATAGACTTATATCTTAATACAAAAAAAAAAAAAAAATGCCAAGCTCAAGGAACCACAACACATGCACATCTCCAACTAAGAATAACTCAAATAAAAACAAAAATGAGATAACATTTTAATTTATCACATTAGCAACACTGCAAAGCTGGCTTGTGTACAGTCACTATGTTGGCTAGTGTGAAGGAGGAAAAAAGATTTTCTTGACCCTCTTTGGGTCCCTAGCTGGGTCTGATAATTAAACTGACAAAGATAGAGTCACAGGAGAAAAACATACAAATTTTTATTTTAAAAAACATATCTTTTTGATATCAGAGAGAGGAAGGGAGAGGGCGAGAGAGAGAGAAACATCAATGATGAGAGTCATTGATTGGCTGCCCCCTGCAAGCCCCCGACTGGGGACCGAGCCCGCAACCTGGGGATGTGCCCTGACCAGGAGTCGAACCACAACCTCCTGGATCCTAGGTCAATGCTCAACTGCTGAGCCAGGCCTGGCTGGGCACAAATTTATTTAATATAAGTCTTATGTGACACAGGAGCCTTAATAAGGAAATATAGACCCCAAGAAACAGTTAGACCTGAGTATTTTTTTAAATTTATCTTTATTGTTGAAAGTATTACAGGCATCCCATTTTTTTCCCCCAATTGACCCCTTCCACCTAGCTCCCACCTCCTCCCCAGGCCTTCACCCTGTTATTTTCTGTGTCCACGGGTTATGCATATATGCATATAACTTCTTTGGTTAATCTCTTCCCACCCTCCACCGCCCTTTCCTCTTTCCTCTGAAATATGACCATCTGTTGCGTGCTTCAATATCTCCCAATCTATTTAGTTTGTCAGATTCTTTTGTTCATTAGCTTCTTCTTAAAGAAGACCCTTCAACATTTCCTGTAGTACTGGTCTGGTGGTAATGAACTCCTTTAGCTTTTCCTTGTCTGAGAAGTTCTTTATTTGACATTCAGTTCTAAATGATAGCTATGCTGGGTAGAGCAATCTTGGTTGTAGTTCCATGTTTTTCATCACTTTGAATATTTCTTGCCACTCCCTTCTGGCCTGCAAAGTTTCTGTTGAGAAATCAGCTGACAGTCGTATGGGGACTCCCTTGTAGATAACTAATTGCTTTTCTCTTGCTGCTTTTAAGATTCTCTCTTTGTCTTTAACCTTTGGCATTTTAATGATGATGTGTCTTGCTGTGAGCCTCTTTGGGTTCCTCTTCTTTGGGACTCTCTGTGCTTCCTGGACTTGTAAGTCTATTTCTTTTCTCACGTAGGTGAAGTTTTCTGTCATTATTTTTTCGAATAGGTTTTCAATTTCTTAGTCTCTGTCTTCCCCTTCTGGCACCGCAATTATATGAATGTTGGGTCTCTAGAAGTTGTCCCAGAGACTCCTTACACTATCTTATATTTCTGGATCCTTTTTCCTTTTTGCTTTTCTGGTTGGGTGTTTTTTGTTTCCTCATGTTCCAAATTGCTGATTTGATTCTCAGCATCGTCTACACTACTGTTGATTCCCTGTAAATTATTCTTCATTTCAGTTCATGTAGCCTTCATTTCAAATTGGTACTTTATTATGTCATCAATGGTCTCATTTATCTTTGTAATAGTCTTACCAATATCGTTGAGCATCCTTATAACCATTATTCTGAAGTCTACATCTTTTAGCTTGCTTGGCTGTATTTCATTTAGTTCTTTTTCTGGAGATTTCTTCTTTTCTTTCCTTTGTGATGTATTTCTTTGCCTCTGCATTTTGGCTGCTTCCAGGTGTCTGTTTCTATGTATTAGGTAGAGCTGTTATGTCTCCTGGAATTTGTAGAGTGGCTTTGTGTAGTAGGTGTCCTGTAGGGTCCAGTGGCTCAGCCTCCCCAGTCACCTGAGCTGGGCCTTCTAGGTGCTCCCCTGTGTGGGCTGTGTGCACTGTCCTGTTGTCTTTGCTGTTGGCATCACTGGGAGGAATTGACCCCCCAGCCAATCAGCTGTGAGGACCAGCTACAACCACAGCCAAAGAACTGCTGTGCTGGAGACACCCCTATGGAGCAGGATTTATTCTAGTGGAGCTTTGGGGGTCACCAAGTGTGCCCCCTGAGTGTGTCACTTGTGAATGTGGTAGGGTTATAATCCAGTGTGGTCAAGTCTGACCACCAGGTACACTGTCTCTTGCTTCTCCGAGATGGTGCAAAGTCAGCCTGTGCCAGTGCCTTGCCCAGGGCCACCCAGCATGAGCTATGCAGCAAACTGTAGTTGGCTGCTACTTGTGCTGGGCTTGGAGGTGTCCAGGAGAGGCCAAGCTATGAGCCAATGCAGCTGTCGCTAGTGCCAGGCCTGGGGCTACTTATCAACCCGTATGGGGCACGATGCTGCTTATTTGAGAGATTTTACAACAGTTTTAAGCATGAGGCTAGAGAGGCCACTTGCATAGAAAAGCCACTGGGAACAGCTTGGATGAGCCTACAGGTAGAGAGAGGGGCGGGGCCTCCAGGAATCACCAGGGCAGGGACAAAGGTGTGAGTCAGGTGCTGGCGATTCAAATATGGTGCCTGCTGGCCAGCTCGGTAGAGCAAGACTCACCAAAGGATCAATGGCCTCTGCCAGCCCTTCTGCCTGGGAGGAAGCTGACCCTCCACCTCTCTCTCCAATTTCAGGCAGGATAGTTCCTCCCCAAGTGCCCCAGGTCCTTTCAAGCTGCTGCCCGGCGCTGGGCTCAGAGGGAGCACGTCTGAGTGAGTCCGCGCCGGGCCCTTTAAGAGGAAAGCCTGGGGCTCCCTCAGCCTCTGCGACCCTCAGGGACAGTCCCCGCTGGTTTCACAACCCGGAGTTGTGGGGACATCTCTTCCTGGCCCTGAAGCCCTGGGCTGGGAGCCTGATGTGGGGCTGGGACCCCTCACTCCTCCAGGAAACCTCCACCGCCGAGATTCCCTCCTGGTTTTAACCTGCGGCACCGGGTGTTGGCTCGCAGCATGTCTCCGATTCAGCTGCAATCCACCCACGTCTCCGCCCCTCCTACCGGTCTCGGTGCTTCTTCAGGTCCCTGGTTGTGGGGCTTCTGTTCAGCCAGATTTCAGGAGGCTCTGAGTGATGGTGGTTCTGTGTTTTAGTTGTCATTTTGATGTGGTTGGGGGAGGTAGGGGGGACTGTAGTTACCTCCGCCACCATCTTGTTCAAGAATCTCAGACCTGAGAATTTTTATGCCAGCTTTGACGAAGAGTGGGCAGCTGTTTAGATTTATTAAGGATTATGAAGTAAGTATAGTAAGGTGGGGGAAATTTAGCAAGGCTACTCTGAGTGGGGGTGGGCTATGTGGAACGTCAGAGTGATCTTCCTGCTTCTACAGTTTTCTCAAACTCTTTTAACTTAAAACATTCAATATAGCTGGGTGCCATAATTTCGGGTAGTGTGTCTTGAACACCATCACAAGAAATTGGAGGAACAGGAACAACTGGTGAAATCTCTTTAGAGGACAATTAATATTTGTCAATACATAAAATATATAAACTTTCTGATTCAGAAATTTCATATCTAGTGTTCCTCCATCTCTACTGTTTCATATATTCAAAAGCCTATATAAAAGAACACTTACTGCAGAATTGTATTAGCAAGATACTGAAAAAATCCTCAATTTACAACAGAAAGGGATTCTTTATATACATTTTAGCATTTTTCTGCAACTGAATATAAAGTAGCTTTACATTTTCTGATTTGAAGGCATTCTAAGTTACATAGTTGAGTTACAAATCCTTTGGAATATGAAGTTGCGTGAAAAACTCTGAAATGCAGAGTAATGCTTTTTATAAATACAAGATGCACACGGTACTGATACACATGTGAATGTACATGCCTGGAAGATTTTTCAAAGGACAAAGGAGTCAACTATGATGATGATTAACTCTAAGATACGGGATCATGGAGTATAGAATTAGTTAGAGGGAGCCTTTCCTTCACTGCATATGTGTACAATAAGAATTAAAAAAATATATATCTTTATTGATTTCAGAGAGAGGAAGGGAGAGGGAGAGAGAGAGAGATATAAACATCAATAATGAGAGAGTTGTCATTGATCGGCTGCCTCCCGCCCCCCCTCCCCCCGACTGGGGATGGAGCCCGAAACCCAGTGATGTGCCCTGACTGGGAATAGAACCGCCATCTCCTGGATCCTAGGTTGATGCTCAACCGCTGAGCCACGCCTGGCCGGGCACAATAAGAATTTTTACCCAAAGCAAGTTTTATTTTCATAATCACATTTCAAAAAGCAACAAGGGGGCTACTGCTTCATTGTACCACATAATAATTATGGAGGGTTAATGCTTCCACTGACTGGAACTTAAAAAAATTAGGTATTTTGCGAAATAATATCTTAAACTTGATGGAACATGAAATGATGGAACATTTTACAGGATGATAGAGTAGGTAAATGCAGTACTCACACGACCACATCAAAATTACAACTAAACTACAGAACAACCATCATTTAGAACGGCCTGAAATCTGGCTGGATGTAAGTCCTATAACTAAGGAAATAAGAAGCCACATGAAGACTGGTAAGAGGGGCAGAGACCCAAAATAAGCTAGTCCCACACCCACATGAAGTGGTTAAAAACTGGGAAGGATATCTTGACTGTGGGGGTTCTCCCCTTAAGAGCAAGTGGTCCAAGCCCCACACCAGGCCCTCAAGACCAGGGTTCCAATGCCAGGAAAAGAATTCCCCATAACCTCAGGCTGTGAAAAGCAGTGGGGATCGTGGCTGAGTGACACAAAGGGCTGCTAGAGTCCCAAACATTCCTCTTAAAGAGCTCACACACAGACTAACTCTCTCCGAGTTCTAGCACTGGGGCAGCAGCTCAAAATGCACCAGGGACATGGGGGAGGAACTGAATCATCTGGCTTCAGAGCAAGGGCTGAAAGAGCAGCTTTCTCCCAGATAGAAGTGCTCACAGAGGCCATTGATGCTTTGCTGAGCCCTCCCCTCCCAGACCAAGCAAGCAGGCACCATATCTGAGTCTCCATCAACTTGACTCACACTATTCCCCCACCCTGTGATTCCCTGAGACCCTGCCCCACCCAACTTGATGGCCCACCCAAGCTGGTTCCAGTGGCTTTTCCATACAGCTTCTGTTGGCTCATACTGTGGACTTTCCTAAAATCTCTCAAAGGTTCACAAATCCCAAACAAGCAGCATCTAGCCTTGGCATGCCCCATAACTCATGCTAAGTGGCCTCAGTCCCAACACTAGTGGCAGCCAGCTTTGTTTCACAGCTAGACCTCTCCTAAGCACCTCCAAGCCCAGCACAAGTAGCAGCCATGTGAAGATCACTTTGTAGTTCAAGACAAGTAGGCCTGGGCAGGGCAGAGGTGGCTGCGGACTTTGGCCTGCACCTCTGGGGAAGCCTCAGAGCCAGCACATCCAGTGGACAGCTTCAGATCATGCCAAAGTACAACCCAACCATCTCCATGAGCGGTACACTCAAATACACAGATACTACTTTCTTAGGATCCTTTATGGGAAGTTAAATAATCGAGATAAATGCTTTTGAAAGGCAAAGTAAAATATCCTATTGTCTTGGCATATTTAAGATAGAAGGAATAGCCATTAGGAAGAGCCTACAAAATCAAAACAGAAAAGAAATAAAAGACCTAGAAGGAATGGTGAATTAATACTAAGGCTGAATAATCCCTTTTTACCTGGAGAAATTTATTAATACCAGACTTACCTAGCATTTACAAATGCAGACTGGACCTCTTTTAGAAGGCTACTATGGAGGGGCAAAGAGGTTACCAGAGATGTTGGCATTCATGTGAGGTTAGAATGGCAAAACTAGAAATTTAAAGGGTATCAAAAACATGGCTATTTCTTGCACAAGACTTTTGCTAAATTTTGAAGCTCAAATTTTCTGAAAGGCAAAGCTGAATCTCTAACAATCTCTCAGACTGAAGTGACAGAGCTCTACCAAAATTTCAATTGAAAACAATGGAAGGAATCACTGGTGGTTTAGAGGTAAATAACCTTACAAAAACTCAAATTCAGCAAAAAGAAGCTCAATTCCAAATTAAATTGTCATAATCAAGCCCTACCATCATCCATCCCATATTCTATTAGAACCATTTGTGGTGGAAGATAATATTGTGTGAACTTTTTATGGTTCTTTAATTCACAATGTGAGACGTACAATAAAAATTATGAGACATATAAAGAGGAAAAATGATGTGACAGATAGTCAAGAGAAAAAAACCCAATAGATATAAAGCACCCTTGCAGGTGATCAAGATATTGAAGTTTTAGTATAAAACACTTTAAAATAACTATGACTAAAACTTTTAATGTAATTGAGAATGAACAAATACATAAACGACTGATTTGTTTTGTCTTAAAATTGAAATCTATAAAAATAATTAAATAGGTATTTTGGAACTGGTAAAAACAATATTTGAAATTAAAAACTCAATGGATGAGTTTAATAACAGATTGGATATAAATTTCAGAAGTAGCTAAATGGAAGCTAGGTCAATAGTACATAAACTGAAGAATAGAGAGGCAAATAAAATGGGCAAAAACAGATGACAGTTTAAGAGACATGTAGAACATGTTCAAAAGGTTGAACATATGAGCAATTAGGGTTCCAGCAGTAGAGAAGAGAGATAAGGCAGAAGCAATATTAAAAAAGAGTATAGCTAATGATTTTGAAAGTTGATGAAAGATATTAACTTATCCATTCAAGAAGTTCAGTGAACCCCAAGCAAGATATATACAAAGGAAACCACAGCTAAACACATCATTTACATCTGAAAATTAAAGATAAATAAAAATAAAACCTGAGAGGATTTATCATAAGCAGGTCAGAACAAAGCCAATCATAAAAAACAACTAATCATTAAAGGGAATACCTTTACTGATGGAAACAGTAAACATAATGTAGGTAAGGAAAACTTTTTTCTTTACCCCTCTATGTCTTTTTGACTGGTCTAATAATGAAATTGATTTAAGATACATTAAAAGGAGAAAAAAACCAAATTTAATTACACATGTATATACAGGAGCCTCACATAGGCATGAGAAGCCCCAAAACAACCAGGTAATTGAGGCTTATATGCTGTCCTGAGCTAAAGAAAAGGGTGTAGGGGTCTGGGGCATAAAAGGGAAGAAAAACAATTTACAAGAAGATGGAATGAGCAAATGTTAGGTAAACAAATGTTTGCCATCCCATGTAGAGACAATGAGACACAAAGAAGGATTTGAACAAACTCTGCCAGCTTGCTCCCCCCAGCTCGCCATACCTAACCCACCTAGCCCATGCTCTGTTGCTATCTCTAGTGATAGCTCTTCTCCTGGACCAGCCCCTCTATCTAAATTCTTATGGTTAAGGGGTAGGTAAATGGCTCTTTCTGAGTCTTTTGGGCCTTGATTGTCTTCAGCAGAAAATATAGTAGTCCCACCTTATCCATGGCTGGTATGTTCTAAGACCCTCCCAGTGGATGCCTGAAACCATGGGTAGTCCCAACTATTATTTATATATATATTTTTCCTATACATACATATACATTATGGCCTCTCTTGGGCATACCTGCTAGGTTTCATCATGTTACTCAGAAGGGCAATCAATTTAAAACTTATGAATTGTTTATTTTACATCAGCAGCAACATAATCTTCATCATAAGTGTTTCAAGTATCCCTTTCATCTTAAGCATAAACAAGTCACTTCTGAAAGAAGGGTTCTTTGTCACTATCAATCTCATGTTAGTTGCTGTTTGTTCAAACCTTGTTCCTCTTTCCAACCTGTTCAGGGAAGGGCTCTTGCATGATAGGAATTCACAGTGGACAGTGCATGACCATTCTTATTAATTTTAGTGGCAGGAGTGAAGGAACTTTAAAAGACTTATTCCTCTCTTCCACTCATCTACTTCCTTACCCCATTTTGAAGTGGAAATACTTGGAAAGATATGCTTTGGGGTGGGTGATGATTTCTGCTCTGGGAAAGCCAGTTTTGTCTATGGGACTCTAAGAAGGAATCATATGGCATAGTGGGAATCACACAGACTTAGAAACGAGATGGTTCGACCTCTGCTCTTTCTAGCATTGCCACTTAGGTAAAGACCCATTGCCTCTTTGATTCTCACTTTCCACAACTGCAAAGTGGAGATTTTAAATATACCAACATATCTACATAAAACAAAGCATGTTTGGCGTATTGCTAGCGCTCAAAATGATAATTATAATAAAATTAATAATATCAAGATAGTGCATAGGGAGTAGGTCACTTGAAGCTATTTTGAGTGTGAAGCTTTTAGACAGAGAAGTAAAAAAGGATCAATCATATCTTTCCTTTTTTTTTTTTTTTTTTGCATTTTTTAGATTTTATTTTATTATATTCAATTTTATTTTATTTTATTGTTGACATTATTGCAGATGTCCCCCAATTTCCCCCCTTCTTTCCCCACCTCCTCCTAGCCCCTGCCCTACCCCAGGCCTTCACCACAAGATGTCTGTGTCCATTGGTTACGCATATATGCATATAAGTGTTTTGATTAATCTCTTCCCGTCCACTCCCCAATTCTGAGATGTAAGAGCAATCATATTTTTCTTTCTGTGTCTTCCAGTCCAGCTTCTCAGGATGTTAACAAAAACATTTTCAGAATAAAGCTAAAATAGTTCGTGCTAGAGCTTGAGCTTAGATGGAAGGTTAGAAGTAAGTTTAGAGTTAGCCCCAAGGAGGGTTAAAAGGAGGGGGAAGAATTGGAGTTAATTATAAGGCTAGGGTTAGAGGTATGAATAATGTTAGAGTTTACAGAAAGGCAGCATCATAGCAATAATGTTAGAATTTAGAGACAAGGGTTAGGGTTAGAATTAATTCTAAAGTTAAGGGCAGGGATAAAACTACATATAGAGATAGTTTTAAGGATAAAGTTAAGGATATAAATAATGTTATAGGTAAGTTACGAGGATATGGATAGATTTAGAAATAGTAAATTGAAAATTAGCAGTAAAGGCCCGGCTGGGCGTGGCTCAGCGGTTGAGCATTGACCTAGGATCCAGGAGATAGAAGTTTCATTCTCGGTCAGGGCACATGCCCGGGTTGCGGGCTTGACCCCCAGTCGGGGACGTGCAGGAGGCAGCCGATCAATGATGACTCTCTCATCATTGATGTTTATCTCTCTCTCTCCCTCTCCCTTCCTCTCTCTGAAATCAATATATATTTAAAAAAAGAAAAAAGAAAATTAGCAGTAAGGTTAAATTTCACGGGAGAAATATGTTCACCAAGTTCCCCTCCCTCTGCTACGTGGGAGCACATGTAAAGATGAAGCCTCTATCACCAATTTTTTCCAGAGTAACTATGGTGAACAGAGGTTTTCTGGCAACAAAATGAGCATTTGTTTTTGTTTAGCCACTGAGACTTTGGGATTTTTATTACAGCTTAGCTTAAGCTACCTACATGAATTCAGAAATCTAAGAATCCCAATAAGCTGTTGATTGAGAATAGCTTTAATAAGAAGAGAAACCACATATAAAAACATGTATTTCCTTTTGCTTCCCTTTCCTTTGATTTTGGCTGAAGTGACAGTCAACCAGGTTGTTTCATGTTATAGGTAATGGACTAGGCAGTGAATCTTTCCTACCCAATAAATAAATATGCTATTTGTTATGGACGCTATGCTATCCTGCCAAGGTCCCACCTTCAGGGCTGAAGGTTTGTTCCTTGGGTGCTGGTCTGACTGTAGACTGACAGCTTTCAGCTATAAGCCTGTTTGGGTGTTGCCTGTTTGGAAGAGAGTGAACTGGCACAAGGTCATACATCTCTCTTGGGGGCAGTGCAGGTGTAGAGGTCAGGCCCCCCCACTTCAACTTGGGACAACTTTGAGGGGATATCCTCGATTCAAATTCCATGGGAGTCAGCTAAGTGTGATACTGGTTTTGTTGTTCATGCTTCTTAATAATCTTTCCCTTGGTGGTGTAGTCTTTGAGTACATGCAGAATTAGTCAGAAAGGGTGATACTTTCTGGTTGTGTTTGTCTTGGTGAATTTATTTTACAAACTTCAATTTAACTTCCGCAGTAGACAGAAACTTACTGCTACTTGATAGCAGGAAGCATCATTCTCTCTTCAGACCACAAAGATCTTCCAGTGCTATGGAATGAAGCGCCTCAGCCTTCCCTTGCCCACCTTCCTTTCCCACAGTAGTAGCCACTCCAATTCTTTACCTTCAAAATTTTCTTTTAAAAAAAAATATGTTTTTATTGATTTTAGAGAGAGAGGAATAGAGGGATAGAGGGATAGAAACACCAATTGGCTGATCTAACCCCCAACCTGGCCATGTGCCCTGACTGGGAATCGAACCAGCGACCTCTTGGTTCATGGGTCAATGCTCAACCACTGAGCCGCACTGGCAGGGATCCTTCAGAAATTTCAACCTCTCTCCATCGCCTTGCTGTTGGGGAAGAGTAGCCCCCAGCTTCAACAGTGCAAGATATTTCTGGCCATGGGCAGCTGTGACCCTGTTGTGTTAAGTATCAGTTCAACCTATATTTTTTGACCCACTCCTAGGAATCAACTTACTCATAGTGGCAAAGAAATAAGGTATTCCTGCTTTCTTCTCAGAGAACTGAAGCCATGCCAATGTCCCCTAGGCTCACCCAGCATTACAAAGGCATAAATGTTGAAAGAAAAGGCCAATGTATTTTATCATCCCCGACTCCAGGTGTGGAGGAACAGAGCAGCTTAGTATGGTGACCCTGATGACTACAGAGATGTCCAAAGCCATTTGGGATAGAGGTAAGTTAAGGTGATTGTGCCACACTGCATGACTGAAGAGCAGGGAATTGTAAGGCCCATTTTGGCAACATTAAAAGATAATAAAAGGCCCACAGGTACTGATACTCAGTATATATATGTGTTGAATGTAGAGTGATTACTAACTATTGGGGATAAAACCATCAACAAGATAGACATGGTCCTTTTTGTTCCTGGGGAGCTTAGAGTCTGTTGATAATGAGACAGCAATGATACTTATAGCAAGGAGAGCACATGAGCCACCCTATGTCCTTGCTTGGATTAAGGAAGGTAGGATAATTTGGGAGTGTAATTATTCTGCTCATGAGTAATCAGTAATGTTGTTTTAATATTGTTTTTGTTGTTCACACCTCTTAATTGTCTTTCCTCTGGTGTTGTAGGCTTTGAGTACATGCGGAATTAATCAGAAGAGTGATATTTTCTGGCTGTGTTTGTGAACTTATTTTAAAAGAAAATAAGGTGAAATGATATATATTTTCCCCTCCAATGATGCAGCGGGGAAAAAGACAGATGACAGATCAGCCAACATTTAATAAATTTAATAAATTAATGGGAAGTATCACAAAAACCTGGAGTGGGTAACATACAGCAACCAGGAATAAGACAACACTTTGCCACCACTCACAAAAAGTACCATATGATGAAGGAGAAGTTTTACAGGAAATAATATAAGGCAGTCTGTTGCACGTTTCTTAAACAGATATACATATATAATAGTTCATCAAAATTATCTGTTTGACAGTAAATTCACCACGTTTACAGTTATCACATGGAATTTTTAAAACATTTATAAAAGCTTGTAGATTTAACTTCGAACTGTAAGATTTATATCCAAATGACTATATTTGTTTCATACCAAACTGCACAGAACTTACGAATAGCACACAATTTGAGAATAATTACTGTGTTGGGTACTATTAAGTACTACTACTTGATGACATAAGAATTATTAACAAATGTGCTATAAGCTGTTATCGTTCCACTTATTGCTAGTGCTTTTGAAAATTGTGGTTTATATTTTATTTCTTTGTAAAACATGTGCTATGAGCTTGCCCTGATAGTTAAGAAAAGAAATCAGATGTTTCCAATTTTCTCTAATACTCACAGGACTTCAGATCTGAATGTGTGGTCTTTTGAAGGACTGCTGAAGGATGTTCTTCAGTCCTTTGATATCACCTACTCTGCCCTACATTAATACAAATTGATAGATTCATGCAACATACATGGCATACATGCGGGACACCATCTGTATGTGCAGAACTCATGCTCAGTGCATGCTATGTTTCTTCAGACATTTTAATTTCAGTAAGAATTAGATCATCTCATTCAATTTCATATAGTTGTTTTAACATGCAGTTCGACAGAGCTAACAGGCAGGTAGGCTTTACTTTCATGTTAGATTTGGGCATGCTCAAGTAATTGACTGACATTTGGCAGTGTTGCAAATCAAGTAGAGACTGTACGAGTTTCCTCAAGTACAGCAGCTCTCCCACTGCCCCTGTGGCAGACTGTTGTATTTCTCTATGCTGTGTTGAGGATACAGATCAGGGGGGTTAGAAATTCAGATTCTGCTTTCACCATTTTCAGGATACTGAGAGGCACACTCTAAGGTGTGTAAGTAACTGTCAGGTATAAGAAATAGCATCATGAATTCTTCAGAAATTGATCCACAGTTGTGTGAGATGGACACACATGGAAATACAGTTACTAAAAACACTTGTGTACTCTGCACACAGCATAGATTTAATGGTCTGACTTTAGCAATGTTCGAAACCTTTCATGGTTAGCAAGCTAGTAAAGTGGTGCTGAATTCTTAAGAGAGCAGTAGGCCCACGAATGAAACAATGGCCAACACTGATTGTAACACAACACTATATTTTAACAAAGGTTTAAACTTCTGGTACATAATTGTAGTACAATGAAGAGCTTGCCACTTTCACAAATTAGCTGCAGCCTTTTCCTGCACTAGAGTTTGGAAGGATCTGAAAATGAGATAAATTTTGTTTAAAATCCAAATGGAAACTCCGTATTTCTCTTATTCCTAGAGTTCAGTAAAAGCTTCTTTAAATTACTTTTTTTTTTTTTCACATTCTAAGGGCCTCATTCTGTAGTCCTTAATCAAGTAAAACTTCCAAGGTTTTGATCATGTATGCTTCCAATGTAAGTTTTACTCAAAAATTGACTACAAAATTGGGTCCTATAGACAGAGGTACCATAATTTAAAAAATATTTTAATAAGGCTCAAGATGCTAATTTCATTTTGTGTGCAGCACACGAATTTCCAGGATCCTGAGATCAAAATCCAATTGATGTTGAATTCTGGATTGGGAAATAAATCTGGGATCTCATTTCCCAGTTTAATTAGGGAATTAGGTATTTACTAAGGACCAGAATGAAAACATTAATTTCAATTTGCTTGTCATTATAATCAGAATTTGAACATTGTCCTTAAGAAGTGAAAAGCTATTAGTGGATATATCTCGTATCATCCTTCCACTTCTGTAGTCCCAGTTAACCAGCTGCTTATGTTAAAATACCACTATGTTTGGGGGCAGACATTGAAGTAAAATATCAACACAGCTCTCTGACAATGTCCAACTTTGCCCCATGCGTGACAACAAAGCTAAGTTCTGCCTTTGACTCACTGATGATGTGAAATAGTAGAGGAAGGCAGAACCTATCTTACTGTGTTTATGTGTGTAGATGAGCACAGCACAGCAAGAATTTAAAGTATATATTTACTGTTAACCCAGAAAAAGATTCCACCAAATTTTTCATTTTGGTGTGGTTGAAATATAACCACTGTCATATGCATCATTCTGGTCTCCTGCAAATGCCACCTGAGATAAACATTTCCTTATTCACAAAAGAAAAGGGGAGGAGGGAGGGAGGAAGGAAGGAAGGGAAAAAAAGCAATCAACATTTCATTCATCAAAGAATCAAAATAAGTTATTCCCCATCTATTAGAAACAGTAAATATAGAACCCTAAATCTCACTATTGTACGCATGATTGCAAAATACAGGGTTGCAAAGCTATATAAAAACACTTTTTTTCAGACAGTAATATTTACAGTAGTTAGAACCAACAGAACATCATAGAAGAATATTTTCCTACATCTCTAGCATTGCTGTAGGAAAAGACTACTGCACCGTCTTACACACTGCTAATCCTTTCGCTAACCACATTGGCGGGATTCACTGGGAGCTCCAAATTCTCAACTTGCATCTCTATCCCCGGCTCATTGTCATTTGCTTTCTCTGTGTCGGGTTCATTGGTGTGCCGGTAAACGTTAACGTTGAGCTCCCTCCCGGACAAAGCAGTGGCAGCAATTCTCCGGATTTGCCTGACAGGAGGCTTTTTCTCTGCCTTGTAATTGCAGCGCAGATAGTTGGAGAAAGCCCGTCGGTAAACCTTGTTGAAAAGAGTGTATACCAGAGGATTGATTCCTGAACAAACATAGCCGATCCAAACAAACACGTTCAGAAGCTTTTCCATGAGCTTCTGATTACAGGTCTTCTCACAGAGAACCGACAGGATATTAGTGATGAAAAAAGGGCACCACATGATCAGAAACACAAAGAAAACAATGCCCAGGACTTTAGATGCCTTCCGTTCATTGTTGATAGCCTGCATGGTGCCCCTAGGACGTTTGTCTTTCTTCTTTCTTTTGCGGGGCTTCACGTCTTGGGCGGGCTTGGCAGCGTTCTCCCTGTCGGTGGTCTTCCGGCAGCACTTCAGGAAATCCAGGCTTACGCTGGGCAGTTCCTCGGTGTGGCCGCGCAGTAACATCAGGGCTTGTCTGCGAAGGACGTAGATCGTGAGGCAGTAGGTGATCACCATGATCGTCAGCGGTATGAAGAAAGCCACGAAGGACCCAATAAGAACGAAGTTTGGATCGTTCAGCGTGCAGGTGGTGTTGTTGACGAACACCTTGCTTTCATCTCTCAGTCCAAGCACTGGGATTGGAACTGACACACCTGAAGGGACAAAAAGAGAAAGAAAGAAAAAAAGAAAGAAAAAAAGGTAGGACATTGTTACAGTACCTTGAAGGATTGAGTGGATATATGCAATGGCATATATTCAACTGCATTTTGCTGAAGAAATTTAGAGTCGATATTTGTTGAAAGCTATTCACAGCACAAATTGATAGTCACATGAAAGAGTAGCAGTGCGATATTGGAAAATGAAAACATTTTTTTTATATTAGGAATGCTTTCTCCCCAAATTCCTATGGGGGAGCATGGGGTTACCGTTACTGAGATGAACTACTATAGATATGGTTTTTGTAAGACTGGGTTGTGTCTCTTTGTTTTATTTCCAGTTCCTAAAACTGTCCTGGCTCATAGAAGGTGCTCAATAAATATTTCTTGAATGAATGAATACATTTACATCTGTACTCAATGACATTCAAAAATCCAATCATTCTTTTTCAGCATATCCTCTTCCAAATGCAATAAAAATTATGTGTGTATCACCTGTAAGAGTAATAATAGCATATCAGGGTTGGCTGGGCTGACTTTGAGATGAGTTTTTAGCTAGCAACATACATTTCCACTCCCCCTTTCCTGAGGAAAGGGGTCAAGAAGAGGAAACTTTATGTGTGAGTGAGTCCTTTGGTGATAGGGCCTGGGAACTCTGGAGCTATTAGAGACAGAGAGGACAGTATGACCCCCAAATGTGCTATAGGGACTAGATGTGGCCACTATGCAGAAAAATACTATGTAAGTAGAAACTGAAAGGACTCTCTTTTTAGCAAGATTCTCGGCATAAGCCACATTGTTTCAAGGTAAAGAGACAGAGTGAAATGCAGAGTTGGAAAAGATGCAGTCCTCCCATTTCTGTGTGAAATTTTGAGCATTTTTGTTTTTTTAACAATACTGAGAAGTAGCACCTCCATTAATAAATACACTCACAGGAGGAAAATATCAATGAGGTGGTAGGAGTAGAAGGTGATCGTGTGCCCAAGCCTAAGTAAAAAAGATGGAAGTTTTCAGAAATCACTACGGTAGACCTTGAAAAGGTCCTGCAACAGTAAGTAGAGATAACCTGCAAGTGAAATTCAAATCTTAATGTTCATTTCTTCTCTCTTGTGCCAACAGGAAGTTGAAGCCTGGGGAAATCCAGGATTCTATCAGAGACAATTATCAGGAATCCAGGGATGGCAGACATCTACACTACGAACTGTGAGAAAAGAGAGGAGTGCATGCTCAGAGATCTTTGCTGGCTCTAGAGAACACGAAGGGAACTGTGATAAATCTGAAACTGAAAGTCCCTACTGTTTGTCTTAATGTCCTTCCTCAGGTATTAGGTGACTGGAAGATGAAGAGGGAAAAAGTGGTCAACATTGTTTTGCGAGAGCTCGCTCAGGATGTTGATTGTTATTTACACAAAGAAGGGAATGTTTGGAAAGTGATATTTAAGCCTTCTGTTTCAGACACTGAATTTCTAAAATGGCTGGCCTTTTTCTGGAAAAAAGGAGACCAAGGGATGGTGTCAAAAGCAGCAATAGATGTGACAAGACTCCTTGGGGGTATTGGTACATCCTTACAACTCTGAACCTAGGCATGCCATTCAAGAAAATAAGAGCCCAGGCTGGTTTGGCTCAGTAGTTAGAGCGTTGGCCTGTGGACTGAAGGGTCCCTGGTTAGATTCCGGCCAAGGGCATGTACCTCGGCTCGAGGCTCGATCCCCAGCCCCAGTTGGGGCACGTGCAGGAGGCAACCAATCGATGTATTTCTCTCACATTGATGTTTCTCTCTCTCTCTGAAAAGCAATGAAAAAAAATATCCTTGAGTGAGGATTTAAAAAAAAAAAAAAACACAGAAAGAAGAAAGAGAGAGAGAGAGAGAAAGAAAAAGAGAGAGAGAAAGAAAGAAAGAAGAAGAAAGAAAGAAAGAGAAAGAAAGAAAGAAGAAAGAAAGAAAGAAAGAAAGAAAGAAGAAAGAAAGAAAGAAAGAAAGAAAGAAAGAAAGAAAGAAAGAAAGAAAGAAAGAAAGAAAGAAAGAAAGAAAGAAAGAAAGAAAAAGAAAGAAAGAAAGAAAGAAAGGGAAAGAAAGAAAGAAAGGCTATAAAAACCAGGAGATACCCAAACAGAAAATATTCTCAGGTAATAGAGTGCAAGGTCCTGGTGAAGAAACCTTTGAAGCTGGATGGGGAGAGTGGCAATTAGCAGAAGGGGAGACCAAGTTTGCTTAAATGCTTGGAGGAATTTCAACAAGCTTTTGGGAATAGAGTACAACAGAACCATACAGGTTACATTTCTTAAGAGTTATAAAAAGACAGGTAAGAATGCTGCCAGCTTGTATCGTTAGAACAATTGATTCCAAAGTCATAAATATAAGGGAATCTCTAGAAAGAGTGCAGTGCAAACTTGCCAGAAAGAAGCTGGTATTGGCTTAAACTTATTGAAATGTTTAGTGAAGGATTAGGTTGCAAGATACTTTCTGGAGTTAAGGAAGCTAATATGGGATTAAGGAAGGAGGGAAAGGTTTCTTCAAAACAAATAATTTACAAGAGAAAACAGAGGGAGAACCTACAAATTAAAGAAGACTTAAAAGGCCTATCAACCTCCTTGGGCTCTTGATGCAAACGAACTTTAAAAAATATTCATGACACATCTGGAAATTTTGAGCAATGATGGCCTTTTGATGATATGAAATAATTATTGCTCATTAGTTTTTAAGATGATGTTGATATTGTGGTTATGTAGAAAATAGTTCTTATATTTTTAGATCTACATACTGAAATATTTGTGGATAAAATTTTATGTTGTTTGGAGTTTATTTCAAAGTAACATGGGAGGGAGAAGTGGATGGAAGTGTGGATGAAATAAAACAATCCATAAATTGATAAATTTTGGAGCTGGATGATGAATACATAGGTCTTATAATGCTCTCTACTTTTATAATCTTTGAAAATCTCCATAACAGAAGTTTAATAATATTTTAAAAATTATAAAAAGAAAAACATAGAGGTCCTTTCTGAAACTGGCAATGAAATCTATTAGACCTCAGATCATAAAGGTTTCCAAGACTTAGTGGCCACTGCTAGCTTTGAAAGTGATTACTTCCAGAACAAAACACTGGGACCGTTAAGTGGAAACACTCACCGCTTTGATATAATTGTAGGGAAGTTGTCCATTTTCTGACAAAATGGCTATACTTTCTCAGGATCCTGTAACAAGACCAGAGGAGGAGTATAGGGGAATCGCTCCCTTTCCAACCTCCCCCTCCACTGCCCCCCAGCAATGTGGGAACTAGAATCTGGAGTTAATCCTGACATGAGTAAACATACCTACACTCAGGAAATGAGTGCTGGAGTGGAGATTCAGTCCCCACAGGAAATGCTGCACAATATTCTAGATATTCCTACAGACACCGGAAGTCTCTGGGGAAGGCCTCACACGCTGACTCTAAGATCAGCGGAAGTCAGCATTACTCAGAGCCCAGCTCTAGAGTGGTGTTAGCTTGCTTCTGTTTAAATATTTATTCTTTTTCCTAAGGGACTCTTGGGCCTAAAAATAGGCCTTGTCAAGGGACAACAAGAGAGAGTAGCAGAGTGATCCCAGATGAGCAGAAGCTGTTTTTGGATATGTGAGGCCAATTTTGTCCCGGGCATTTATTTGTATAATTTTATGTACATTGAGTAAAGAGTAACTCTAAAGCTGGCTTTTATTGAGTCTACCTTATGTGCCAGGCACTAAACCATGCATATTACTGACATTAACAGATATAAAATGCATTATCTCAGTTTGGGTAAAAACAGACGTAAAATGCCTTGATTCAGTTGGGTTAATACAGATATTATTTAGTAAAGTTGCTTAACCTCTTTAGCAAACCTACACTATCACTAGTTTTTGTTTTTGTTTTTGTTTTCAGAAACTGTGAATGCAATCAACAAAACGAGAAGGAACTCAAGTTCTTTGAGAATATCTGGAAACTATAAATAATAGCAACCACTAAAGTAGCATAAATTACAATATATATTGCATAAATTGTCTTATTCAATACTTTTAAAATTAAATATATATGTCAGCAGTTCTCAAAGTGTAGCTCAAGGACCCTGGGGGTTTCTGAGACCCTTTTAGAGAGTTTACTAGGTTCCCCTTTTCCACTATTTGTTTTTAAAACTGAATTTTCTTTATAAACTTCAATGCAGACAACACATCACAACAGGTTGAATGCAGACACATGTATGAGAATCCAACTGTCTTTCCATAAAGCTAAACATTAAAGAGATTTTCAAAACTGTGTAACAGTGCCTGTTTCCTTTCTGATTTTTTTGAAAATATGGTTTTCATAAAATATGCTATTTATGTTAACATTAAAGGGGTTATTATTGTTATTTAAAATGAAATGATTTATAAATATTTCTTAGTTTTACTTCCTCATACAATAAGTATTAATAGATATAAGACATAAACGAAACCTTTTTGAGGTCTTCAATTATTTTGAAGAGTACAAAAGGGTCCTGACACCAGAGTTTGAGAACTGCTATTCTATGTTAATGGATGAAGTTATTTAAGCCCTAAGCAGGGGTGGGGAACGTCTAGTCCGCGGGCCTTATGGCCCCCAAAATCATTTGGTCTGGCCCTGCTAAGGCCTCGCCAAAGAGAAGCAGTTCCAGCCATCACATTCGGGTTGAGTTAATTAAATGTTTGACCAAATAAAGCAGGCTAATTTCTAAGTTGATAATTTTGTATGGCCCTTGAATGATGTTATAAATAGCCAAATGGCCCTTGGCAGAGAAAAGGTTCCCCACCCCTGTGAGAGTTAAGTTCAGCAAATGTATTAAGTCTTTCTCAGTATTTTATATTTGTCAACCAGTAGAAATTCAGGTGATATTATAATGTCAGGCAAATATAGACAACATTAATAATAGCAACAAAATACTTGCATGCATTGTGTCATTCATATTCATAAAAGTTCTGAAAGGCACATGTTATTTGGTGAAGTTAACTTCAGAAAAGTTAAGTAAGTTTAGCAAGTATAATGGAGCAATCTTTGATACTTTTAAAACCTTTGATTTGGCCGAGGGGAAATAGTGAAAATGAACTATCATAGAAAATACCAGGTATAAATAACAACAATTGCAATAATAATATATTTTCCTGAGTGCTTCCTATTTGTTACACATTAAGTGAATTATTTTATAATTATTATATACTTTCATATATTATCTTATTCAATCCAGATAAAAAACATATAAAGAAAGAATTATTAACTAGAATCACTTACTCTTTCTGAAATTAACTTCAATAAATCTCTATAATCTTTAGAGTTTTAGAAACAACAAAAATAAGTTATAATTCATGTTCTGCTAGAAATATCAGGTACTATTTTAACCAATAAACAGTCAAATATTTTGCATGCATTATCTGATCAGAAACCCTGAGAAGCAATTATTATTTATTAAGATTACTTAAACTCAGAGAAAAAAATACCTCCAATAAACATATAGAGTCTTAGCATTTTATAAACATTAAATTCAGTAATATAGTTATAGTCAATTTTTTATTATCAATATCATGTGTTACTATGACTACTATGAGGACTACTGCTACTACTACTATAACTACCATCATTCACTGAGTGCTTACTGACTCTGGAACTTTAGCAATATTACATACTTTACATGCATTATCTCATAAGAGGCTCATTAAAAGCATAAACTAACTCAGTGAGGCCATTTTACTTCAAATAAGGCAAGTTCAGAGAATGTATAACGATGTTCACGTTATTTCTCAAAGCCTTGAATTCAAGCAACACAGCTCAATTCTCTTCAAAACTCTCAGATAATAATACCGTATGTCAATGATTCTTAGATGCTCATTTCTTTCAAATTTTAGCATCTTCAAAAGTGGGATGTGTGTTACAACTGATAGTGTCTTACAATCATTGTGGGCTGGACAGCAGTCGTAATATAGTTGACATTGGCAGTGCGTGTATGAACCAGGTCTGAATAAGCTTCTCTTGACATCTTCTGGCAAGATGCCCAAATTACCAGCAGCAACATTTGCAAAATAGGTATCAGCAGCATAGAATCAGCAGGTAAAATAACTCAGTGTGAGCAAAAAATTATAGCAGACAAAAGGAGGGAATGTTCTGAAGAAGGCATCCTCAACAGCATCAAATGCCACAGAAGGTTCTAGAGTTTGAAACATTTCCTGTCTTTGAAAATGATGAGGTTACTGGTGATAATAGAGAGAACAGTTACAGTGGAGTAGTGGACTGGATGAATAATAAATGATAATATGAAAGAGGAGAGAGAGATTACAGAATCAATTTCCTGGAACTGATTGGCCAGCATCAAAATGAAAACATGTATTAAGGAAATTATTACTAAACTGCAGGGCTATCTTAGAGGGATTTATTTTCATAAAGACATTTCTTCCAAGGACACCTAGGAGGCCCACACAATGTCAAGCTGACAGGAATGGTCTCTTGCCTCATGGAGTAATAAGTGAATCCCTTGAACATGGGAGATGAAGGAACTATTTTCAGAGAAGAACACAGAAGATAAAACAAACACAAACAGCGCTGCTGCTCAGCTCTCAGGTAATAAAGTATTACTGATGGGGGGGTGGGAGCATTTTGTATGCTTTGGCAAATAAATCAGTATGGCATTAGTGTAGTGAGAATTTTAAGGACTTCAGAGTCAGATTTGAGCTTCAAGGTTTTGTTGTTTTGTTTTTGTTTTTTAGCTTTGGGAATAGTGTAACCACGTAGAAACTTCATTTTTTTAATATGGCCTTTTTTCTTTTCTATCTTTTTTATTCAATCTGGACTCACCCAGCACCTTGACTCATCTACCTTCTTCTCCCTTGCTCATTAAGCCCTTCGGACCATGAGGTTCTGATCAGCATCAAATAATCTTAGGAACAAAGCCTCGGGTCTGTTGACCACAGAGTAAGAGTTTTGGTCAAACTAGAAATAACATCTAGGCCTCAGTTGTGCTTTAGCTCAGGCCCAGAAAAGCAGTGAAACCAGATGAAGCAATGCCATGGCTGACATCAGGATCAGATGAAATGACTAATGACCCCCCTATTGCCGACCAATCAGTAGAAACCATGACCCTAACTCCCGTAGTCACCAAGATTAAAAGTTTTCCCCCTATGTAACCCATCCCCTGAAAGCCATCAGGGAGCCTGATCTTTGAGCATTAGCTCACTTGTCTCCGGACTTGGGCCACTTTCCAAAAATAAACCCTTTCTTTGCTACCAGCTCCTATTTGTGTCTTATTGGGCTTTGATGTAGGCAGGCAAAGGGACCCCTTTAGCCCGACAATAGTAAGAACACAGGCATGTATAAATGAAAGATAGCAATCACAAAAGGTAGTGGTAAGAGAAGACTTTTAATGAATTTGAGGGAAGCTGAACTAAAAGAGAAAGCTTGCAAGCAGGAAAGCATGAGAGGACATTCCATGAGCTAACTGAGGAATGCCCAGGTTTTGTAAGATATACTTTGAAAAGAATTTGTGGAGAAGCAGGTGGGAGAGGTCCTACTATTCAACTACAATATAGCTGAGGGCATGAGGAAGTGAAATTTGAGGTAGCACTGAAATATGACCACAATTAGTACTGAAAGGTAGCAGAATTTGCCACCCCAAAATATGCCTTTTTGGCATAAGGATTATTTTGAGTTGATTATTTTGAGAAATGGCAAGGGAAGGAGTAGCTTTGAAAACAGCAGAATTTACTATTTTGCAAGGGAAATTTGCATTTCTAAAGGAAATCTCCATTTTAAATGTCTCCCTCTTAGTACCCGGTAGAGAAGGATTACTCTAAATCACAAGGTAATGTTATCAATGGAGAAGGCACACAATAAAATCTGCATAACAAGCCTGACCCTTGTTTACCGAGTTTTTCCTAGTAACCTTCCAAAATTGAAGGCCCCAGACCCAATGTCTTTCATTGTCTAAAGCTGAAGACAGTATTTAAGGTGGGTGGCTTGCGCCATCTAGGGGATTTACTCAGTTTTTCTGGGTATCTCCAATGTATACCTAAAGCATACCTATTAAAATTCTGTTTCTATTTCTCTTGTTAATCTGTTGGGCTTTTTTATTACACAAGGTCTAAGCCAAGAACTCAAAAGGGTGGGAAGAAAAATATTTTTTCTCCTCTACACTCCTCACAAGCTAATGAAGTTTGAAGAAACTAAGATTATATTTAACTTGCAATAATGTGCTTACACATTAAAGGTGAAAACCAGTAGAGTGGAAGAGTTTAAAGATACAGAAAAGAGCCCGGCCAGGCGTGGCTCAGCGGTTGAGCATCGACCTGGGATGTAGGCGATGGGGGTTTGATTTCGGGTCAGGGCACATGCCCCGGTTGCGGGCTCGATCCCCAGTCGGGGGTGTGCAGGAAGCGGCCTATCAATGACTCTCTCATCATTGATGTTTCTATCTCTCTCTCTCTCCCTCCCTCTCCTTTCCTCTCTTTGAAATCAATAAAGACATATTAAAAAAAAAAAAAATACAGAAAAGAAAGGTTACATATGCTGACTGAAGGGAATCAAAAGTTTTGCCTTTTGGAATATTGATTTTAAGCTGGTGATTAAGAAGCGAAAGACTCAGAACCTTTGACCACCTCCCCCCCTTTCCTGGCTAAGAGATTCCAATGAAAAAGTTGGCCCCATCTGAAAGAAATCTTAACAAAGTCAACGACCTTATTTGAATTAAGTATGGAAGACAGGAAGGTGTCAAGCAGGGGCCTGGTAATTAGATCACACCTTGTGTCCCATTGAAGCACGAATTTACATCTTGCCATGTACATTCTGCTCTTTCTCTCTTGTCAATTTCTGATTTCCTTTGAAATCCCATTACTACCTTCCTCCCTTCTCCTTTGTTCAGAATGACATATATATATATACTCAATTTTACCTCATAGTGTCTGGAATTTTCATGCTTATGTAAATTCTACATGCCCATGTATTAAAATTTGATTTTTTTCCCTCTTAATCTGCCTCTGTTAATTTGATTATCAGCCCAGCTAGAAAAATTTAGAAGATAGGAGGAAAAAAGTTTTTTTAGCTCCCACATGGATATAGGTCCCTGAGGAGGCAAAGTCAGGAAGAGCTGGAAGAATTACATACACTAAGGCTAAAGAACAACAACTTTTCTATAAGAGGAGATGGTGCTATGAATGGGTGGCAGAAATGATAAGGGTCTATGTAAAAAGGTGAAAAAGGGATAAATAGGTGGTAAAAGAGCAGAATTATTAACTGGATGAACAAAATAATTTAAATGGGTATTTGTTGATTTCAAGAAGCAATGAGAAATAAGGACAGTGCATGCACTGTTTCTCACATTGATGTTTCTCTCTAAAAAATAAAAATCAATGAAAAACATATTTTAAAAAATTTTTTAAAGAGCTATCATTCAAAACAAGTACTGAAATAAATAATTTAGAGCCATATGTTTGAATTATAAAAAATTGCTCTGATTCATTCCTTTATTCTTTTTTTTTATCCTTGCCTAAGGATTTTTTAAAATTGATTTTTAGAGAGAGAGGAAGGGAAAGAGAGAGAGAAACATCAATTGGCTGTCTCCCATATGTGCTCAGACTGGGGATCAAACTCAAAACCTAGGTATGTAGCCTGACCAGGAATCAAAGCAGCCACCTTTTGGTTTATAGGGTGGCACCCCAAACAACTAAGCCACCCAGCCACCCAGACATCATTCCTTTATTTTTCTGCCAGTAACAATTCTGTTGCTTACTTTAGCTTTAAAAATTAGATTAGTGTAAGTGCTCCTACTTTAGTTTCCTTTCTCAAAATTATTTTGACTACCTTCAGTGTTTTGCATTTCCATATAAATTTTGGAATCATCTTGTCAGTTTGTGCAAGAAATAGATATTATTGTTTTTGGAGTTTCTATGAGTATATAGATTAATTTGGGTTGTATTTTAAGTTTTAGTCTTCTAATTCAAGAACATTCAACATCTCTCAATTTAATTAGTCTGCCTTAATTCTTCTTTGCAATGTTTTGAAGTTTATAGTATAGAGTGTTTTCACATCCTTCCAATTGTTTATAGTGTATGAAAATACAATTTATTTTTGTATGTTATATTAATCTGGTATTGTGCTACCTTAATAAATTTGGTTATTGATATTAGTAAAGGTTTTGTAAATTCCTTAAGAGTTCCCGCATAGATGGTTATCTTTAAATAAAAAAGTTTCAACTTTTTCTGCTCATATTATCTTTATTTATTTATATTTGCTTTACATAGGTGGCTATGAAATAGAGTAAATCAAAGTGGGAAGAAATAGAAAACTGAAATTATTTTTCACATAACAAAGTAATTAAATTAATATTTCAAAACTTCTCCAAAACCAAATTGAGATTTACATGGTTTCCTTGGTGAATTCTGTCAAACATTTAAGAGAGAAACATTAGAAAATTTACACAAGTGGTTTCAGATAATAGAAAAGGAGGAAACACCTCTGACTAACTTCATGAGGCCAGCATAACTCTGATATAAAAACCTTGGAAAGACCTCATCAGATAGGACATAGACAATATCATTAATGTACATTGATGCCAAATTCCTTAGTAATATATTAGCAACCTTTAAATCTGTATATAAACTCTGCCCCAATTCAATTCTTGACTGATCTTTAAATTACATAGGCACAGAAGAAAATATTGTAAGATCACTAAACAAGAAGCAGTGGGAAGCCAAGGAAACTGAACAGAAGCATTAGATGTGCACATTGCAAAGAAACAAATTTTACAGATTGAGTCCAGAAAGACAACTGCCTACTAGAAGACAAAAACAATAACTTTCATAAGAGAAAACAACGTACAAAGTATTAAAATGTATAAGAATATCCAGTTTTAAACAAAAAGTTATTAGCTATCTAAAGAAACAGAAAAGTGAAAACTGAAACAGAAACAAAAAGAAGTCAGTATAGACTATATTGATCACAAATGTTTTATTTAAAAGGCCAGATCTCAGATATTAGAAGTTTTCATCACAAGAAAAACATCTTTGTAACTATGTATGGTGGTAGATGTTAACTAGACTTGTTGTGGTGATAATTTCACAACATATACAAATATCTAGTCATTATGTTGCATACCTGAAACTAATATAATGTTATATGTCAGTTATAGCTCAATAAAAAAATAAATTTTAAAAAAGAGCAGATATCAAAATAAGTATTTTAAACGTTCAGTAAATTAGAGAAAAATGTGGCTTTAATGATTGGAGTGATAATAATGTGAAAAGAGAAATGGCAACTATAAAAATACCAAGTGGATAATATAAGGTTTATAAAACTCTATATAAGCAAACCCATCACAACAAAAGTCAGTGGATGCAAAATTGCATATTTCAAAAGCCAAAAGAATCAGAGAACAGAGAATAAGGGGAAAATTTAACAAAGCCTGAGATTTATGAGATAATATCAAGTAGCCTAACATATGTGTAACTAGGGTCCCAAATAGAGAGGAAATGGGTGGAAAAAAAACTTGAAGAAATAGCAGCTAATGCTCTCTCAAATCGGTGAAAAACTTTAACCCACATTTTCATAAAGCTGACTGAATTCTCAATAGGATAGATAAAATAAAGCCATACTTGTAAAATATCAAAGATTGCTAAATTTAATAGTAAAAAAATTATAAGAAGCAATAAGAAAAGACATATTTATACAAAGAAACAACAATATCAGCTGACTTAGAAAATACGAAGACCAGAAGATACTCAAATGTGAAATTCAAAATGTTGAAAGAAAACAATGATCAACCATCAACCAATAATTCTATATCCAGGTAAACTATCCCTCAAAAGTAAAGAGGAAATGAAAACATATGCAGATAACAAAAAAAGGAATTATTAGTAGCAGATCTGCACTATGAGAAATGTTAACGCAAGTTCTTCTGGCTGAAAGAAAATGACATAAGATGGAAATTGGAAATTCAAACAAGCGGAAGAAATAAGGAAGAAAAGTAAGTACATGGTTAAATATCTTCTAAGGTATATAATAATTTCATTTAACAATTAAATTTACATAGACATATTGCTGTTTCAAGCAAAAATTATAACACCTTATAAGTAGCTTTATGATGTGTATACATGTAATTTATTTAACAACCATACAAAAATGATGGGGACAGGTAAATGCTACTATGCTATTCCCATATTACTTGTTTGAGAAGTGAATCAAGATTAGCATTTAGTAGACAAGGATAGGCAAAAAAGGTATATTGTATTTCCTAGTTCAAGAGTTTAAAAAATAATGAATAAATATACATAAAAATCCAAGAGTGGAATAAACATGACAACTAATTAATTTAGCTAAAACAAAAGAAAGCATAGGAGCTATATATATGTAAAAATGGCAGAGTAAGAACTTCCAAAAGTTTGTCCCTCCATAAAAGCAACAGAGAAACTAAAACTATGAAAATTAACCAAAGACTTGCAGCATGTAGGAAACATTCATTCAAGAAAAATATCTCAATGTAAGTAATAAGTGATCCCATTCTCATACCCTGATTTCCACATCAGTGGTAGCTTAGAAAAATACCAGCTGATGCTCCTGGTACTAGATGTAGCAAATGAAGTAAAAGCTCATGGAAAGTGACAAACCCAAAGAATTTTTATTATTTCTCTTCTCTGGTGGCTCCTTGGAAGACCCAACTCAAAATGCTTATGTTTATTTGATCTGACTCAGAGTTCAATCAGTGCTAAAGAGCTCTCCAGGAGAGGCATTTCTGGAATACATTTACTGGCAAATGTAAGTCACGAAACCATAAAAATCCTGGAAGAAAACATAGGCAGTAAAGTCACAGACATCCCATGTAGTGGACTTTTCACTGATACAACTCCTAGGGCAGGAGAAACAAAGGAAAAAATAAACATATGGGACTACATCAAACTAAAAAGCTTCTGCACAGCAAAAGAAAACAGCCTCAAAATACAAAGAAACTCCACGGTCTGGGAAAACATATTTGCCAAGGATGAACCTGATAAGGGGTTAATTTCCAAAGTGTACAAAGAACTCATAGCACTCAGCAAGAGGAAGACAAACAACCTAATTAAGAAATGGGCAAAGGACTTAAATAGACAGTTCTCCAAAGAGGACATACGGATGGCCAAGAGACAAATGAGAAAATGCTCGACGTCGCTAATCATCAGAGAGATGCAAATTAAAACCACAATGAGGTATCACTTCACACCTGTCAGAATGGCTACCATCAACAAATCAACAAACGACATGTGCTGGTGAGGGTGTGGAGAAAGGGAAACTCTAGTACACTGCTGGTGGGAATGCAGACTGGTGCAGCCATTATGGAAAACAGTATGGAGGTTCCTCAAAAAATTAAAAATGGAGCTGCCGTTTGACCCAATGATTCCACTCCTAGGAATGTATCCTAAGAATCCTGAAACATTCATCAGAAAGGATATATGCACCCCGATGTTCATAGCAGCACAGTTTACAATAGCTAAGATCTGGAAACAGCCCAAGTGCCCATCAGTAGATGAGTGGATTAAAAAGCTGTGGGACATTTACACCATGGAATACTACACAGCTGTAAAGAAGAAGAATCTCGCACCCTTTGGGACAGTATGGATGGTCCTGGAGAATATTATGCTAAGTGAAATAAGCCAGGCAGAGAAAGAAAAATATCACATGATCTCGCTTATACGTGGAATCTAAAGAACTTAATAAACTGACGAGCAGAATAGATTCAATGACATGGAAGCATAGTTGAGACTGATGAAATGTCAGAGGGAGGGGGGAGAGGGGGTGGAGGGGGAGAGAGTAACCAAAGAATTTATATGCATATATGCTACAACCCAAGGACACGGGCAATGGTAGGGAGAGTGACTGGGGAGGGGGAAGGAAAGGGGGGGGGATGAATGGGTCATTGGGGAGAAAAAGGGACATCTGTAATACTTCAAACAAAAATAAAAATTATACATATTAATAATAAAAAAAAAAGCAACCAATGGAAACTATCCCTGAGGAAGCCTAGATATTAGACTTACTAGACAAAGACTTTAAATAAGCTATTTAAAATATGTTCAGTGATATAAAGGAAAATATGTGGTATATAGATAGAATAGAATATTATTAAGACAGCATAAGGAGCTTCACAGTCTTACTCCCCAGAAAAGTTGGTGAGCATTATGAAAGAGCAACCATTAAAAGTTTCTGGAAATGGTCCTTGGAGCATACAACAAATGTAGAAACATTTGTTCAAGAAAATCTACTAGAACTTGGTAAGAATGGTAAGAGTTGGCGGTGTTTGAAATAGGACCTATTGTCTTCCTTCTCCCTCCTAATTCCATTCAGGCTGGTGAAGCCAAAAGCACAGGGTCCCTCTCACGCACAAATCACAGTCAGAAGTCTATCTTGCAAGGAAGAGCAGGACAAAAACCTTTTTCATCCTGCCACTGCTTACAGGTTGCTGAAGCTATTCTCTGTGAAGCTGAGAAGTGGAGACTATACCTTTATGCTCAGTCCACTCTCATGGGATGGGAGTTATACCTTGGGCATAGTGCTACTGAGGATACTGGGTCCCTGATCATCATTTTCTCAGCTTATAAGGCAGTGGTTCCAAAATAAGTCAAAAGCTACCAACATAAGTCAAAATAATTATTTTAATTATTTTAAGGTGACTAAAAATAGTAAAAATCATTCAGAAATAAAATATTACATTAGAAAATAATCACATAATGTAAAAGAAAGTAGTAAAGGAGAACTAAAAGGGAAAAGGACATAAATTATATAGTAACAAATGCTAGTGTGGCAGGTATGAATCCAACTATATCACTAATTGTATTAAATGTGAATAAACTTAAAAGTTTACTCAAAGGCAGAGATAGGCTAGATGAAAAATATGATCTAAATCTATGCTGTCGACAGAAGCTAGAATTTGTATTCAAAGATAAAAATAAACTAAAATCAATTTTTAAATTAAACATTAAAATTAAATTAAGAGTGAAAATAATAGATCATACAATTAGCAACCACAAGAAAGCTTGAGAGTCTTTACTAATATCAGATAGAATAGACTTGAAACAAAACAAAACAAAAAAGCGTACTATACATAGAGAGTAAGATTTTATAATGGTAAAATGATCAATCCACCAGGAATATATAACAATTATATATATACATATATGCACTTAATAACAGAGCATTAAAATGCATGAACCAAAAACTTGAAATAAAGGAAGGGAGAAATAGACAATTCAACATCAATAGTTGAAAATTTCAACATCTCACTTTTAATATGCAACAGAACAATTAGCCAAAGATCAACAAGGAAACAGATGACTTGAACAACACTCTAAACCAATTAGACCTAAAAGATATCTACACAATAAATACATTTTTCTCACATGCATTTGCCATATTCTCAAAGATAGATTATATATCAAGTGATAAAACAGACCTCAATGCATTTTAAAGGCTAGAAAAAAATTATTATATTCTCTGGCCACAGTGGAATAAAATTGAAAATCAATAATGGAACAAAATTTGTGGAAATTAAACAACACACTCCTAAATAACCAATGAGACAAAGAAGAAATCAAAAGGAAAATTAAAGAAACTTTAGATGACTAAAAATGAAGACACAACATACTAAAACTTAGGGGATTCGGTTAAACAGTGCATTGAGATTTATTTCTTGCTTAAAATGACTACACTAAGAAAGAAAATATATCTCAAATAAACTTAAGACACACCTAAGAAGAGCAAACTAAACCTAAAGCAAGCAGAAGGAAGGAATTTATAAAAATTAGAGCAGGAATTAGTAAAATAGAAAATGGTAAAACCAACAAAAATAAAGCTAGTTCTTTGAAAAATTCAACAACCTTGAAAAACCTTTACCTAGATTGATAAAAGAAAAAAAGAGAGAGAACACTCAAATTACTAGGATCAACTAAAATATAACATTACTACTGGCCTTCCAGAAATAAAAACAATATTATAAAAGAATACTATTATAATTAATGCCAATAAATAAGATCACTTAAATGAAAGTCAAATTTCTAGAAAGACACAAAGTACCAAAAATGACCAAAAATTATACAATTTGAATAGCCTTTACCAAGTTAAAAGTTTGAACTAGTAACCAAAAACTACTCATAAAGAAAATCCCATGACCCAATAGCTTTACCTCTGATTTCTATTAAAAGTTTAAAAAAAAGAAAAAGAGTAACAGTTATTCACAAACTATTCCAACAGATGGAAGAGAAGGTAATACTTCTTAACTCATTCTAGGAGGCCTGTATCACCTTGCCAACAAAACAAGGTAAAAGTATCACAAGAAAAGAAACTATAGATTAATATTTTTCAGAAATATGGGAGTGAAATCTGCACCCTGGCAGCATTAGATGTTCCTTTTTTTAAAAAATCCCCCCCTTTTAACACCAAATTAGACATTCATCCATGAACAAAACTGGGAGCTGTGGGATCTAGCACCATATATCAAGGGACCCAGAAGTTTTGCCAAACTGTGTATCTGGTAATAGGCAGACAAACCTCAGAAGTCCAGCTATTACAGCTCACCACTGGAGAAACAAAAAAAACCCTTCCCTCCCAAAAAACCCCCAAACAATAAAACTAGTTAGGTCCCAGTGGAGATGATAAGAGAAACTTTCAGAGTGCCATACCCTCCTCCAGAAAGGAAATCAACCAATTTATGGGTCTAATGTATTCAGCTGCAGCAACCTCTTTTCTGGGAGAAAAGAGGAGTGGTACAGGAGTGTTTGGCACCCAGGATAATGAGGAGAGTCTTCCATAACTGTGGGGAGGGAGAAAACTAGGATAGAAGCAGATTAGAATTTCAAAAGGTATTAAAGGGATTACACTCAGCACCAACTCCACCCAAGAGCCTCTGGGAATACCACACTTTGTTCTCCCTACCAGGTTGCAGGCAGCCTCAAAGCATCTGAGTGCAAAACCCCCAACTCCATCCGCTTTGAGTCTGGTTCCTTGTGCATGCATTCGTGTGTGTGTGTGTGTGTGTGTGTGTGTGTGTGAGAGAGAGAGAGAGAGAGAGAGAGAGAGAGAGAGAGAGAGAGAGAGAGAGGGAGAACGAGCGAGCTCTGGCAGACAGGAAATATACTCAGAAAACAAGCCAAAATCTGTGAACAAGGTAGAAACCACAAATGAGCTATAGCACCACCTTCTGGAAAATGAGAGGTTTTTAGTAGCCAGCCTGCTGAATTGTAAGAACCACAGAAGACATAAACGCTTAAGAACTCTGCCACAAGGGAGAGCAAAAAGAGTGGAGCAGGTGTCTCCTCACAAAGGTAGAGAAAACCCCAGATAATAACTATACCATCAGACAGAATATTGTATCTGAAGGCAACTAGCAAAGATTTATGGAGGTGTCTGCTACTTCAAATGCAAAAGCAGCAATGTGCAACTACAAAAAAACTTGAAAAATTAAGGAAATGTGCCATCATAAAAACAAAATAACAATTCTTACATAACCAATTCAAAGGCAAGGGATTTTGTGGTCTAATTGATAAAGAATTCAAAATAGCTATTTTGAATTCAACTAGCTACAAGGAAACTCAGGAAGGCAATTCAACTACATCTTGAAAAACTACATGATAAAAATAAGATTTTAATGAAGAGAAATCATGAAAAAAACCCAAGAATTCTGGAGTCAAAGAACTCAATGAATGAAATAAAAAATGCAATAGAGAGCCTGGCTGGTATGGCTCAGTGGTTGAGCATCAACCCATGAACCAGGAGGTCACGGTTCTATTCCTGGTCAGAGCACATGCCTGGGTTTCCACTTGATCCCAAGCAGGGAGCGTGCAGGAGGCAGCTGATGGATGATTCTCTCTCATCATTGATATTTCTATCTCTCTTTCTCTCTTCCTATCTCTGAAATCAATAAAGAAAATATATTTTTTAAATGCAATAGAGAGTATTTGTAGTAGAGTAAAGCAAATAAAAGACAAAATAAGTGAGTTTGAGAATAGGTATTTTGAAATAAACCGATTAGAGGAGAACAAATAAAAAACAATTTAAAAGAGAAAAGAAAGAATACATGATCTATGAGATTATACCAAAAGTACAAATATTAGAATAATTGCAATTCAAGAAAGAGAGGAGAGGGAGAAGGGAGAAGAAAGTTAATTTAAAAAAATAATAGCTGAAACCTTCTCAATCCTGGAGAGATTTGAACATTCAAGTTTATGAAACTAGTAGATCACCTTATTATTTCAATGTAAAAAGGCCTTCTCCAAGGCACATTATCATGAAACTGTCAAAATTCAAGAATAAAGAAAGAATTCTAAAAGTAGCCAGAGAAGAAAAAATTGCAACTTACAAAAGACCATCGTCCCCCATGAGGAAATCAAAATTTTTCTCAGTAGAAATCTTACATGCCAGGGGAGAGTAGAAAGACACATTCAAAGTATTGAAAAGGCCCAGCGGAGTGGCTAAGTGGTTGAGCATTGACCTATGATCTAGGAGGTCACAGTTCAATTCCCGGGCAGGGCACATGCCTGGGTCGCGGGCTCGATCCCCAGTGGAGGGCATGCAGGAGGCAGCCGATCAATGACTCTCTCATCAGTGATGTTTCTGTTTCTGTCTCTCCCTCTCCCTTCCTCTCTCTGAAATCAATAAGACATACAAAAGGAAGGAGGAAAGGAAGGAAGGAAGGAAGGAAGGAAGGAAGGAAGGAAGGAAGGAAGGAAGGAAGGAAGGAAGGAAGGAAGGGAGGGAGGGAGGGAGGGAGGGAGGGAGGGAGGGAGGGAGGGAGGGAGGAAGGAAGGAAGGAAGGAAGGAAGGAAGGAAGGAAGGAAGGAAGGAAGGAAGGGAGAGAGGGAGGGAGAGAGGGAGGGAGGGAGGGAGGAAGGAAGGAAGGAAGGAAGGAAGGAAGGAAGGAAGGAAGGAAGGAAGGAAGGAAGGAAGGAAGGAAGGAAGGAAGGAAGGAAGGAAGGAAGGAAAGAAAGAGAAAGAAAGAAAGAAAGAAAGAAAGAAAGAAAGAAAGAAAGAAAGAAAGAAAGAAAGAAAGAAAGAAAGAAAGAAAGAAAGAAAGAAAGAAAGAAAGAAGAAAGAAAGAAAGAAAGAAAGAAAGAAAGAAAGAAAAGAAAGAAAGAAAGAAGAAAAAGAAAGAAAGAAAGAAAGAAAGAAAGAAAGAAAGAAAGAAAGAAAGAAAGAAAGAAAGAAAGAAAGAAAGAAAGAAAGAAAGAAAGAAAGAAAGAAAGAAAGAAAATACCAGCCAAGCTTGCTCTGTATGGCAGTTTTCTGTCATATGAAAAAAAAAAAGACTTCCCTAGACAAACAAAAGCTGAGGGAGGTTATCACCACTAGACCTACCTTACAAGTAATGTTGAAAGTTCTTCTGGCAGAAATGAAAAGATACTAAAAATCAGTGACATGAAAATTATGAAAATATACAAACAGTGGTAAAAGTAAATACACAAGCAGACTTAGAAAATGCTAAAACTGTAATAAGATGGTGGGTTAACCACTTAACTATCACATTAAGGTCAAAGGAAAAGAATATTAAAAATAAGTATAGCTGTTATAATGTGTTAATGAACACACACTATAAACAAAGGTAAATAATGACTTCCAAAATATGAAAGGGGGAGTAAAAGGGTGAAGCATTTGTAGATAATCAAAATTAAGTTACTATCAGCTAAAAATAGACTGTTTTATCTATGAGGTATCTTATGTAAGCTTCATGGTAACCACAAAGCAAAAACCTAGAACAGATGCAAAAAAAAAAAAAAAAAAGGGGTAAACAAAACATATCACAATGGAAAAATCACCAATTTACAAGGACAGGCAGAAACACAGTGGAAAAACAAACAAACACTGGAAATAAAAAACAACCAGAAAACAATTAGTAAGATGGCATTACTAAGTCTTCACATATCAATAATTACTCTAAGTATAAATAGATTGAATTCACCTATCAAAAGGCACAGAGTGTCTGAATGGAAAAAAATTTAAGACTTAACTACATGCTATCTACAAGAGACTTCAGGTTTAAGGACATATAAGCTCAAAGTAAAGGGATTTAAAAAGAAGGTCTTTGTAAGTGGAAACCAAAAGAAAGTAGAGATAGCTATACTTATATTAGAAGAAATAGACATAATACCAAAACTGGTAACAAGAGACAATGATGGCCATTATATAATTATAAAGGGGTTAATTCATCAAGAAGATATAACAATTGTACATATATATACACCCAACTTCAAAGCACCTAAATATATTAAGCAAATACTAAGATGTGAAGGAAAAAATACATGAAACCACAATAAAAGTAGGGGACTTGAATAC
Organism: Miniopterus natalensis; assembly: GCF_054644295.1. Lineage (NCBI taxonomy): Eukaryota > Metazoa > Chordata > Mammalia > Chiroptera > Miniopteridae > Miniopterus > Miniopterus natalensis. Next base: position 57,095 of record NW_028269944.1, read on the forward strand.
CTCACTTTTACCTTGAAAACTACAAAACATTGTTGAAAATAGTCAAGAATTTAAATGAATGAAAAAATTTTTATGTTCATTGATTAGAATATTTAAAATAGTTAAGATGGCACTCAGTACTCCCCCAAATGATCTAAAGAGTAGCAAGATTCCTTTCTGCATCGCAGCCGACTTTTTTGTAGAAATGGACAAGTCAATTCCAAAATTCATATAAGGACCCAGAAGAGTCAAAATAATCTTTAAATAGAAGAACAAGGGAGAACTCACACTTCCTGATTTTGAAACATGCTACAAAACAATTGTAATCAAGACCTTGTGGTACTGACATAAGACTAGATGTATAGATCAGTAGAATATAATTGAAAGTCCACAAGAGTAAGTAAATGCAGAGAAATCAAAAGAAGACTAGTGGTTTCTAGGATCTGAGAGGGAGGGGAAATGAGGAATGACTCCCAAGAGGTACTTTTTTTTTTTCTGGTTTCAAGAAAATGTTCTGTAATTAAATAGCGGTGATGGTATACAACCTGGTAAATACATCAAAAACTACTGAATTGTACACTTTTAAATGGTGAATTTTATGGTATATAAATTACATCATGATAAAGAAAAAAGCAGGAGAGAAATAATGGAGGAACAATAAAGATATAAGATAAATAGGAAAAATGTCAAAACTGAAGACTTAAATTCAATAATATCAATAATCACATTAAGTGTAAATCAACTAGACACTCTAAACAAAAGATAGAGATCATCAGATTGGATAAAATGTTTTAAAAAGAGACTAAATTCTTTGCTTCTTACATGAGATATATTTTATTTTTTGTTTTTTAAGATTTAAAAAAATTGATTTGAGAGAGAGAGAGAGAGAAAGAAACATCAATGTGAGAAAGAAACATTCATGGGTTGTCTCTTGCATGCGCCCTGACAGGGGATCAAACCTGAAACCTGGGTATGTGTCCTGACTGCAAATCGAACCCACCACCTTTTGGTGCATAGGACGACACTCCAACCAACTGAGCCACACTGGCCAGGCACATGAGATATATTTCAGTTACAAACACATATAGGTTGATAAATAATTGAAATACACATTAACTGAAATAATATGTATAAAACATTATAGTAGGTATATTAATTTCAGATAACATATACTTAATAATATGATTATTAAAAGGCAAAGAGGGAGACTGTATAACTATAAATGGGTTAATATAGTAGGAAATATAATAATTAAAAATATTTGTGCACCTAAAAATAGCTCCAAAATACATGAAGCAAAGCCCAATAGAACTGAAAGGAGAAATCAATAAATTAAGATTTATAGGTAAAGCTTTCAATATTAAACTTTCAGATGTTAGTAGAGTGAATGGAGAGAAAAGTAATAAGGATATAGTAGATGTGAATAGCCCTATAAATCAGTTCAACATAATTAAGATTTATATACCATTTCACACAACATCAGGATACAAATTCTGTTCAAGAGCCTGTAGACTATTAACAAGGAAGCACTGAAACATAACCAGGGACATAAAACAAGATTCAAAAAATTTCATGAAATAAATTGAGGAGGCCACAAACAAATGGAAGGACATACAGCACTCAATATAGAAGGATTAATATCATTAAAATGTCCATACTACTCAAAGCAATCTACAGATTCAATTCAATCCCTATCAAAATACTGATGGCATTTTTCTCATCAGTAGAACAATAATTCTAAAATTTATATGGAACCAAAAAAAGATTCCAAATAGCCAAAGTAATTTGGAGAAAAAACATGTCATCTCAAAATGTATACAATGCAGCTAAAGTGGTGCCTACAGGCAAATTCAGTGCATTAAATGTTTATATTCATAAAGAAGGAAAGTCTTAAATAAATGACCTATGCTTTTACAATAAGTGTGGGGAGCCGCTGTGGCCCCAGGCACGGAGGAGCTGCCTGGGTGAGCTGCAGAAGTGCTCCCCTGCTCCCTGGGAGATGTGGGTGAGCTGCTGTGGCCCCAGGCACAGAGGAGCTGCCTGGGTGAGCTGCAGAGGTGCTCTCCTGCTCCCTGACCCAGTCCTTGAGGCACCAAAGCAATACTAATTTAGCTTGCGGTCATAAATTCTAGAAAGGCTAATTAGGAAGCTGGCCCCGGCCTGAAAGGTTAAGGGATAGTTAAGCCACATACCAAGCCAAGGACTCAATCCTCCCCAAAAGTTCCCATTAGAAGCCGAGATAAAGATAGTTTCCAAGGCCTGAGCTCCTGCAGGAGGCAGGGTGTTTACTCTGAAAAAGCATTCGTAGGGCCTTGAAGGAATTACTTTGTATCGGGCAAGGGGAAGAAATGCGGGGCGGGGTGCTATTCAGCACAATCAACAGTGCCTGTATATATTGAGCTGAGAAAATAAACTCGGGGCTGCGGCAGTTACCAGCTGCAGTCCTCCCGATCCCATCTTTTTTGTGTCTGCCTTTTCTTCATCCTCACTCCTTCCTCAGGACCGTTCGACTCTGCCGGCGGGCTCCGGCAAATAAGGAACTAGACAAAGGATAGCAATTTGAACTCAAAGTAAATCAGAAGAATGCAAATATTAAAGATAAAATTATAAATCATTAAAATATATAAAGAAAAGTCAGTCAAATCAAGAGATAGCTAGAGTTAATGAAAATCCAGTCTGATTGATTAAGAAAAACAGAAGATACAAACTACCAATATCAGGAATGAAGTAGGGGGATCCATGACAGATCCTATAAATATTAAGGGAAAATAATCAGAGAAAAACTTTAAGCCCATATACTTAACAACTTAGGTGAAATGGACAGATTCTTTAAAAGACACAAAGTTACCAAAGCTCACAATAGAAGTTATTAAAAACTCAAATAACAGTATATCTATTAAAGAAATTTATACCGCAGTTCAAAATCTCACAATAAAACTCCAGGCTGAATATTTTTAGTAGTGAATTCTACTACATGCATATTTAGAGAAATAAAGGGAGAGAGAAACACTGATCAGCTGCCACTTGTATATGCTCTAACCAGGGATTGAACTTGCCACCCTTTGGTGCACCGAAGAAAGCTTCAACCAACTGAACCACACCAGCCAGGGCTCTACTATATATTTAAAGATGCAATCACACTAATTCTAAATTCTTTCTAAAAACAAAAGGAAAAAAATGCTTCCTAACACATTTCATGAACCAATACTACCTTAATCCCAAAATTGGACAAATATATAACATGAAAACTATGGGCCAATGCCCTTCATGATCACAGATGCATCATTTTTAAACAGAATTTTAGCAAATTGAATCCACCAATAAACAAAAAGTGAAGGCATCATGACCAAGTGGTGCTTATTTCAGAGATAAAGGATTAATTAACATTAAAAAGTCACTTAATATAATTTTCCATATCATGAGGTTAAAGAAGAAAAAACACATGATCATCTCAAAGATACAAATAAACTTTTTTGAAAATTCAATACCTATTCATGATAACAACTCTTGACAAACTAGTGTTGAATAAAAACTCCCTCAACCTGATAAAGCAAGCAAACAAAAAACTAAAACTGCCATCATACTTAATTAAGAATGATTAAGTGTGTTTTCCGCATTAAAGAATGAAGCAAGTTTGTCTGCCTTTTATATTTGAAATAATAATAGATGCAAAAATTCTAACTAAAATACTATCAAAAAGAATTCAGTGATATAGAAAAAAGAAAGACCCCATTATCAAATGGGACTTATCCTAAGCATGCAAGATTAATTACAATATAAAATTTATATAATTTACCATGCTAAGAGGAGAAAGGAAGAAAGAAATCCTATAATCATCCCAATAGATGTGTAAAAATGATTTGACAAAATTTATACCTGTTTATGATAAAAAGTAAATATAGAATAGAAGGAAATTTCCTTAATCTAATTAAAGGTGTTTCACAAAATCTACAACTAGCAAACATCATTCTTAATGTTTAAATGTTAAGTACTTTCCTTTATTCTACTCAGGAAAAAGATATTTATTATCTCTATTTTTGTTAAACTTTATTTTGCAAGTCCTATCAGTGCAATAAAGCAAGAAAAATAAATTAAAGAACATATTAAGATAGGAAAAGAAGAAATAAATTTGCCATTCTAACATTACTGGGTATGTAGAAAATGTCAATGAATTGTTAACAAATCTTAGAAATGCTAAATGAATTTAGCCAGATATCTTGGTACAGAGTAAGTACACAAAAATCAAATGTGTTTCCATATACTAGCAACAAACTTTTGGAAAGAAAAAATTTAAATACCAATAATATTTATGATAACATTCTAGGAATTTAAACACTTAGGGATAAATATAACAAAGATGTGCAAGGTCTCTAAACTGAAAACTACAAAATACAACAGCAATTAAAGAAAGCCAACACCTATACCAGCAGGTACAAAAACATTGCACTTTTTGCAAAATATCTTATTATCTTATATTGAAAATGCAGCTTTTATGTGGGTGCAGAATTGCTATAAGAAAGGTATACCTATAGATTCTAATATGATTTGAGAAAAAGCAAGGTTATTATATGATAAATTAAAGAAAAAGGAAGGCGAAAGATCTAAAGCTGGAGAATTTGATACCAGCAAAGATGGTTTGATAATTTTAGAACGACGTTTGGCTTACAAAATATCAAGGTAACAGGAGAAGCAGTGTCTGCCAACCAGGGCAGCAGACAAATTCCCAGATGTCCTTAAGAAAACCATCGAAGAGAAAGGATATGAACAGGTTTTTAATGCAGATAAAAGTGAACTATTCTGGAAAAAAAAAAGTCGCAAAGAATATTTATTACTAAGGAAGAGAAGCGAGGACCAGGATTTAAGGCAGGAAGAGATAGACTAACTCTACTGTTTTGTGTAAATATAGTAGGGTTTATGATCAGGGCTGCCCTTATCTATAAAGCTGTAACCTCCAAGCAGTGAGGGAAAAAGATAAACACCAACTGCCAGTCTTTTGGTTAAACAACAAAATCAAGAAGTACCTTACCAGAAAGAGACTGCCTTTGAAAATTCTTTTGATATTGGACAATGTCCCTGGCCATCCAGAATCCCATGACTTGAGCACCAAAGGCATCAAAGTGGTCTACTTGTCCCCAAACACATTTCTAAGTCAGCTGCTAAATCAGGGGGTTATGAGGATTTTTAAGGCTCATTATTCATGCTTCTCTATGGAAAGGATTGTCAACACTATGGGAGAGAATCTCCATAAAACATCATGAAAGTCTGGATGATGCTATCATTGTTACAAAAAAAGGCATGAAAGCCATCAAGCCTGAGATAATAAATTCCTGCCAGAGAAAACTGTGTCCAGATGCTGTGCCTGATTTCACAGGATTTATGATAGAGCCAAACAAGGAAATCATGGAAGAGATTGTGGATATGGCAAAAAAGGTGGGGGTGGGGTGGGGGATTTGAAGGGTTTCAAGATATGGATCTTGGGGAAATTTAAGAGCTAAAAGACACCGTGCCAAAGGAATTAACAGGAGATGACTTGATGGAGATGAGTGCTTTTGAACCGGCACCATACAATGAGGAAGAAGACATAGAACCAACAGTGCCAGAAAACAAGTCATTAGACATGATGGCAGAAGGGTTTTGGTTACTCAAGACTGCTTTTGACTTCCTTTATGACATGGACCCTTCTAGGATATGGGCACTGAAACTAAAGCAAATGGTGGGGAGAGATTGATGCAGTATAGAAACATTTTTAGAGAAATGAAAGAGCAAAGTATCCCGACAGAAGTGATTATGTATCTCTATAGAGTTGCACCGAGCGTGCCTGCCTCTTCTGCCTCCCCTTCCACCTCCGCCTTCTTCTTCACCTCTGCCGCCGCTGAGACAGCAGGACTAACCCCTCCCCTTCTTCTCCTCCTCAGCCTCCTCTTTCTCCTCCTCCTTTTCAATGTGAAAAAAACAAGGATGGAGACCTTTCTGATGATCCACTCCCCCTTAATGGATAGTAAACAGTCATCAGGCTGCACAGTCAAGAAACTCATCTGTTGTTTATGTGGATGGGTCTTCATGTGAAAATCTAATAACTGTACTGCAAGAGCCATCTGTATGAGACATTTTTGTGTCATCGTCATCATTGCCTAAGTACTCATCATGTGTACTGTGTGCAAGACTCGTAGGGAAGTGATAGTCAATATAAAACGAATGATGGGTTAGTTTTCTTGCTCTTTTATACCTTTGCTCTCAAAGAATTACATGACCCTACAGTATACCTCTCTTGTAATTGAAGAGATAGCATATTAGCCTATCATCACAAGTAAGTGATTTTTAAAAATGCAACAATATTTCTAATACTGTATTATGAATATGACTGTAATACTGTGTGCCAAAAATTTTTATAACGATTTATTCATTAGCGTGTAAGCTAAGCTACCGTGAAGCAACTGTATCAATTATGCTAGGTTGTCATAAAGCAATCACACTGCTGCTGCTTTATAATCAATGTATGAATCATTATACCTATAAATACACACAAATTTTTCCCATTGTCTTTTTATGCCTACTATTAGTAACACATATAACATTTACAGTGTTTTGTGTCATATAAGGTACTGACAGACAGACAATTCACCTTATAAAGAGATGAAGCAAATTTATTGTATCAGTAAATACACTACAGTACTGTAAATGTATTTTCTCTTTCTGGTGATTTTCTTAATAACATTGCTTTTCTCTAGTTTGCTTTATCATAAGAATACAGTACGTAATACAAATCACAGGTACCACATGTGTCAATCAACTGTTTGTGTTACTGGGAAAGTTAACATTAAGGCGTTACACAAGCTTTGAGGGAGTCAAAATTCCTACATGGATCTTCAGTTGTGGGTGGGGCTCATGCCCCTAACCCTCACTGTGTTCAAGCATCAATTATTTGGTTTTAGTTCTGCGATCTTAGAATGTGTTTATATATTTTCCTTCCTGTTCTGTTATTGCCTGCTTTTGGATTTGCTTTATTATACTATAATATTCCTCAGTAAATCTGGAAGTTTAATAGTCCTTGTCTATTCGTGCCCTTGAATGTACAAAAGATTACGTAGTCTATCATCAAAGTTTAATATCAAATATCATTATTTTTCTCCTGGACAATGAAAAAGTTTACTTTCAACCCTCTTTACTTATATGCTGTTGTTTTGTGCATTTTAGTTCCATAAATATTCTGAGCTCCAGAAGACCCTGTTATTGTTGTTGTATACAGTCAATATTTATTTATATTTAACCATACATTTGCCATTTTCATTGCTTTTAATTGCTTCCTGCATCTCCACACTTTCCATCTGTGGCCATTTCCTTTGTCTTATGAAAACCCCTTAGTGTTTCCTAAGTGAGTATGTTTTTACCATGTTCTCTTAGCTTTTGCTTGTCTTATAATGTCTTTATTTTACTTTGATTATTGAGGCACACATTCCTGAGTATATAATTCCAACTCAGCATTCACTTTTAAAAAAACAACAACAGCACATTAATACTATACTTTCAACCTCTTCCAGCTTTCGCTGTTGTTGAGGAGAATCCATCCATCTTATTGTTGTTCTATTGAAGTTGATCTCCCTTTATTTTTTTTCTTTAAGATTGATACTATTTTTTTCTTTTTTTCTGCAATGTCACTGTGATGAGTCTAAATGTTGATTGATTTTTATTCATTCTGCTTGAGACCTGCTGCGCTCCTTAAATAAGAGAATCAGTGTCTCTCATCAATTCTAAAAGCCATTATTTCTTCAAATATTGTTTTTCTGACATTCGTTTCTCACCTTGTGGAATTCTGCTCATTTTATATTATATGTTTATTATCTTCTTATCCTCTCTCTTTCATACCCTTCCAATTTTTCTTTCTTCCTCCAGCACAGTTTCTTCTAACCAACCTCCAATAATGCTCTCTTTAGACATGTCTAATCTGCCTTTCGGTTCTTAGGTTTTCACGTTATGTTTAACCTCCAGATTTTCTAGTTGTTTCTCAAATCCTAAATGTCACTCTTTATAGTTTGCAGGTTTTTGCTGAAATATTTAAGTTCAGCTTTTAATTTTCATGTGCACATTACAAATAGTTGTTTAAAGTCTATTTCAGGTAATTCAACATCTTTAGTGCCTCTGGGCTCATTTCTATTATCGTATATTGTGTTATATTTGGTTCATGTTGTCCTGTGTCTTCATGTGTCTGTTTATTATTGTATTTCTGTTACTAGAATTGAAAAATTATTGAAAGAAATAATTTGAAGCCTGGAATGATGATTTTTTTTACCTATACCAAAAAATTTGGGAAGAACATGAAATCATCTCAATCTAATTTTCAGACTAAGGTTTTTCTTGGTTACATAGGTGAGTTGAATTAGGCCTAAACACTATGACAAGGGTGGTTTAATCCTGGTCCATCTTTATTTCTAGTGTACAGATAATTGGGATCGAAAAAATAAGTTCAAGTTGGTTGACCCTTGCCAGGCTCTATATTCTTATTATGGTTTTCCACTGATCATGAGATTGTGAAATAAGCTCTTGACCTGTCAGTCACAGCTTCAGGTTTGTAAATACATCACTGGCAAAATGACCCAAAAGTTATAATCATTTTTCCTGGATTTCTGTCTTTTTCTGAATCCCACAGTCTTATTAGCTTCTCAGTGCTTACAGTATTTTTTCCCATTTTTTTTGTCTTTAATATAAGAGTTATTATTAGAAGCTGATGACCCTAATATTCTAATTTTTTTCTAGGTGATACAATGTGTTTGTTAAAATTTATTTTTACTTTTTAAAAAAAATTAAAATCATTTAAAAAATTTTCAGTTACAGTTGATATACATTGTTATTTTAGTTTCAGGTGTACAACTCCATGATTAGACTTTACATAACTTACTAAGTGATCATCCTGATAAGTCTTGCACCCATCTGATACAATATATAATTAGAATATTATTGACTATATTCCCGATGCTGTACTTTACATCCCCATGACTATTTTGTTACTACCAATTTGTACTTCTTAATCCTTTCACCTTTTTCACCTATCCCACCAAACAACTCCCATCTGGCAACCATCAAAATGTTCTCTGTTATCGATGACTCTCTTTCTGTTCTGCTTGTTTATTTTGTTTCCTAGATTCAATTGTTGATAAATATGTATTTGCCGCCTTTTTATTGCTCATATTTTTGATATTTTTTCTTCTTCATTTTAAAGAAAACTCTTTAACATTTCATATAATACTGATTTGGTGGTGAAGAACTCCTTTAGCTTTATCTTGTCTGGGAAGCTCTTTATCTGTCCTTTGATTCTAAATGATAGCTTTGCCGGGTAGGGTAATTTGGTTGTAGTCCTTGCTTTTCATCAGTTTGAATATTTCTTGCCAATCCCTTTTGGCCTGCAAAATTTCTGTTGAGAAATCAGCTGACAGTCTTATGGAAGCTCCCTTGTAGGAAACTAAATAAGGAATCTCTGGGACAAATTCAAGTGTACCAACATTCACATCGTGGGAGTACAACACAAGGAAAAGAGAGAGAGCAAGAGATTGAAAACCTATTTGAAAAAAATAATGACAGAAAATTTCCCTAACTTGATGAAGGAAATAGACATACAAGTCCAAGAAGCACAGAGAGTCTCAAATAAAATAAACCCAAAGAGGCCCACACCAAGACACACCACAATTAAATGCAAAAGGTTAAGGATAAAGAAAGAATCTTAAAAGCAGCAAGAGAAAAGCAGTTAGTTACCTAATATTCTAATTTAATTTAGCTGTATATTTCCTTTGTAAGCACCATAA